>NC_134487.1:157921622-158009286 GCF_040206685.1 Ascaphus truei
GTATACTGTAAAACAATCTGTGCCATACTTACTTGTATCATGCTGTACTTGGTGTGCCTGTACTTACCATACTACAGTACAGTACTATGCTACCTTCCTGATGCTTGCCCATTACACTCTGTCACAATGGGCAACACAGTCGCAATATGGTCGATATATTTATTACATCGTTCCACGGTGAGCACATCGTTACAAAAACTCATTATGCCATTCGCCAACTCATCCTTTTTTGAGGGTTTCACCACTTTTCGGATATGGTCCTTCAGCTGATGCCAGACCATTTCGATAGGATTGAAGTCTGGCGATCTGTCATTGGAGGGGGGAAAAAAGGAGAATTAGTTAAAGAGATACACAGTAAACAGTGTGAAAAAAACGAGACACAGTTACCGTACTTACTCCACTGGCGTCTTCACCCAGTTGATACCTGTTAGGACCAGTAGGTCAGGCCAGAATCTGCACTTGTGTTAAGCCATCCATTTTGTCTGTTCATAACTAGTTAAGATTCTGTAGTCAACCTTTTGCTGAAATATAATTTCTAATGTATTCAGCTTCTGCCAAGTTACATTTCCTCTTTCTGCTCAGGATATTGCTAAGATACTTTTTATACTACCGTATTTCCTCGATTGTAAGACACCTTCGATTGTAAAACGCACCATCGTTTTGGACCTTACAATCGAGGAAAATTACTTTTTCACTTACCATGTTTCAGGAGAGGTCCCATGTCAGCGGAGGATGAAGCGGGCGGCGGTGGCAGGAGTGGTCCCACGTCTGCAAATAGTTGAAGATGGACAGCTGGTGGGTGTGCGGCAGCAGGACAGGTCCAAAGTCTGCAGGTGAATGAAGATAAGAAGACAGTGGGTGTGCGGTGGGGTGCGGTGGCAGGAGATCATAGTTGCAGGAGAGCTGAGCATGAGCAGAGCGGCATAGGGGAACGGCTTGGGAGGTTCACACTGTAACCGGAAGTCAGACACCGGTTAACTTCCGGTGTTACAGTGTGCACCTCCCAAACCATTCCCCTATGCCGCTCTGCTCCTGCTATTATGATCTATTAGTCGCCTACACCACCGCATGCCCGCTGTCTTCTTATCTTCATTCACCTGCAGACTTTGGACCTGTCCTGCCGCCGCCACCGCACTCCCGCCCGCTGTCCATCTTCAACCATCTGCAGACGTAGGACCTCTCCTGTCGCCGCCGCACACTTCGTCCTCCGCTGACATGGGACCTCTCCTGAAACATGTTAAGTGAAAAGAGGGGTTAGTACTGTAGACACTTTTTTTAATACATCGATTCTAAGACGCACCCCGATTTCAGACATGTGAAAATCGAAAAAAATGTTCGTCTTAGAATTGAGGAAATAGGGTATTTGTATTGTCAATTTCCTGCTGTTTTAGTCAGTAAACAGTAAGACTGGTTCTTTTAGAGAGGCAGAATCGTATAATTTAGTTGCTAGAGATTCAAGGTCTCTTTTGATAACAGACAATGAATAAGCTATGTATTCAGACAGTGTCTGTATTGGGAGAATCACGTCCCAAAATCATGCCACTAATATGTCCTGCCCCCAAATCACGCCCCTAATCAAAGCCACGCCCAAGCCACACCCAGGTTACACCTATGTTACGCCTCTAACCAAACCCCTCTGTTTTCCTGTATAAAAATCATAACCCTATGCTTAATAAATGAGACAAAGGAATTTGAAATCTGGCTTCTGTTACGTTTCTTTTCCTTCGTTTTCCGGGCCCGTGATATCATCAAAATCGGAGATAACAAGTGTCAGTGCGTGAAAAGCTTCCCGGGGGAGTCTGCTGCACGGTGCAGATGTGTGTATCCAGTCACAGAAGCCTAGGCAGGGAAAAGGTTTCCCTTCAATACCGCAGGCAAGAATATGCGCAGTTGACGCGGTGTGCTTCGGATGGTTGTCCTGGTAGAAACGATGACCATCTGGGAATTCACGTGTGATGTATTCCACAATCTCAGGCACTATTTGCTCTTGGAAAAAAACTTTATTCATGATTCCTGTAACAAGAAAAGAAAAGTGCTCAAAATAATGCACACTACAGTAGTACAGTACAGTGCTTAAGGCTACAGCATGTGACTTTGTGCATTATTATATTGTACCATCAAAGATGACGATGCATCCTGGTCCACGCCTAGAGATGGCAACCCACACATGCATCTTCACTGGGTGTTTTGGACGCGGCTTCATAGATATGCGTCCTTTTTTGTGGAATGCAAAGGTGGCAAATCTCTCCAGAGATATAGTAGACTCGTCAGTAAAGATGCAATCCTGAAAAGTTTCGCACTTTTCACCTCCTGTATGGTCTAGTACTAACCTCACACGTCCATATTTTCATCCAATTCTGCGTCTCATCTTCTTAATGCTGGTCTCTGATACGGTTAGATTGTGATTTTCTGCAGAGTGTCTTTGACCCTTAAGGCACTCTTCTCATCATTCGCTTCACTTATTCTGTCAACCAGAACAGTTGTCTCCCTACAGTTTAAAGGAAAAACAACAATACGTTACAGTGGGCCACAAGTACAGGTACTTTTGTGCTCAGGCCTACAGTATGGCCAAATATAGATATTACTTTAATAGAATAGTTATACTGTATAAATATACAGCGATAACAATAATAATAGATAGATATTGTATAGAATAGAGTTATATAAATATACAGCAATAACAATAATAATAGATAGATACTGTATAGAATAGAGTTATGTATAAATATACAGCGATAACAATAATAATAGATAGATACTTTATAGAATAGAGTTATATAAATATACAGCGATAATAATAATAATGATAGATACTGTATAGAATAGAGTTATGTATAAATATACAGCGATAACAATAATATTAGATAGATACTGTATAGAATAGAGTTATATAAATATACAGCGATAACAATAATAATAGATAGATACAGTACAGTACAGTACTTATGCGGTAGTTACCGTTGGTGTCCTCTTTACTTTTTTGGTCTTACCGTGGGCATGATAGCTCACGGTTGCTGCTGGCACAACGAGGCCAGAAGTACTTAGCCAGCGTTGAATATCCGCAATTCGTTTTCCTCTCGTGTACATCTCCTTTAGTCTCATGCTGAGATCCTTAGAAATCTTTTTAACAGGCATCGCTGCGTGTAGAAAGAAATACTGTACAAGCACAAGAATGTATATTCGATGTTTAGTCGATGTGTATTCAATGTGCAGTGAATCCACAAAATGGATGGTGTATTTATACTTTAATGAGTCACATTAGAATACGCCCACTTTTAACACCTGCACCTCGTCGCCATGCATAAAAGGTGACACACATTGCATAGCTCCCACTCGATGATCTGTATCTGAATTTGCCCTTGTCCAGATACTGCATTGTGCCATCTGCTTCCATGGATCAACACCGATTCTACGGACGCAGGAACCCACTCGCCTCTGCCGTGCCTGTCATGCAGAAAAAGCGAAAGGCGGCAGCCGTTTCCAAGACAAGGCCAAAACGAAAGGCTAATAAAGAAAACCTTCTGACAACTCCAAAGGCTACAGGTAAGGCTTTAAAGAAGCCTTATTATGTCAAGAAGAAATTCGGTGATGTACACTCAAAGCAAAACATATCAGTGTGACCATGTGTAACGTGTGCTCACCACAAACAAGGCAGGACCGCGAGGCTGAGGTGGGGATGTTGGTAGCCACCGACCTACAACCGAGCAGACACGTCTGAAGTGCAGAGTGGTAGTCGTGTAGCTGGGTCAGGGTAGGAGAAGTCAGATTGGTCGAGGTACTTGCCGTGGTCTAGGATTGGAGAGATCAGATTGTCGTTGGGCGGTGCCGGGGTCCAGGGGTATAGAATGTAGAATCGTTGTGTCCGTTGCCGTGGTCTAGGGGTCAGAGAAGGCAGGAGTCCGGGTGCAAGCTGAGGTAAAAAATACAAGAAGTAAACAAGACAAAGGCAGGGCCGTAGGAAGCTTGAGGTAAGCACAAGTATCCAGAACAGAGTTTATGCTCAGCCAGTTTGCAAGAGGACTGTCTGAGCCTATAAGGAACAAGCAGCCAATGGAGAAGCAGCAGGAGGATGTGAGCAATAGATAATCGCATACTGTGCTCTGATAGGCATGGGTGGAATGAGTAGCAGCTGTGGAATAGTTGAGTGAATTAACCCCTTGCTTGCCTGTGTCCGCGCGGCGTCTGTGCGTAGCTATTGTGCGCCGTGCATTGCCCATGTCATTACGGGAATGGAGTCTAAGACGGTCCCTTCCGTGTTTCCCTTCCTAGCAGCATGGCGTCTGCACGCAGGTTGCAGTTGACGCGCATCACTCGTGACATCGCGAGGTAAGTCACGGGGACGGTGCCTAAGCCCGATCCCGACCAATGCGGTTCAGCTCCAGAGACACCCTGCACATCTACATTATTATTTAAATATATAAAGAAATTGGGAAGAAGTTTGGCATGTAGACGCTAAGGCAATTAAGGTCTTACAATAGTGCCCCCTGAGGTTCGTGTATGTCCCCTTAGTTTCCTGGGTGTATCTGTGGGAGAGTCCATGGAAGGAGTGAACACCTTCACTATAATATCGTTGTTAATTACTTTATATATGGTTTGTTAGTAAAAAAATAGATATGGTAGTGTAGGGATTAAGTGCTGAAAGGGTTAAGTGATTAAATTAGCCAGGCACATGGCAACAATTCGAGTCAGACATTCGTGCGACAGTTTTAATTGGACACACTATATAAAGCGCCCATTTTCTTCAGCGTGTGTCGGTGCTGTTGGGAGGGCAAGATAGACTGGACTTGGTGGTAGGAGGAGAGTTGTTGATTTGTGAGTTGTTGGTGATTATTGATTGAGTTGTCTTGTGTTATTATATTTATTTTCAAAAAAAATTGTATTGTTAGTGTGAAAGAACTTTGTTAGTGTGTCATTTTTGTTTCTATTTGTTTTTTGTGACTGAGTGGCATAGAGAGGATGAGTGGACATGGGAGTGGACGTGGGAGTGGACGTGGGAGTGGATGTGGGAGTGGATGTGGGAGTGGATGTGTGAGTGGGGCAGTGGCTGGAGGAGTGGTGGAGCGTGGGAGTGGGACGGTGGCTGGAGCAGTGGTGGAGCGTGGGAGTGGCTGGAGGAGTGGTGGAGCGTGGGAGAGAAGTGGCACATACAGGTACGGTCCATCCTGCCAGAGCAGGAACGTCCCGTACTGCCACTGCAGGTACTTCACGTGCCGGTACGTCCCATGATACTACTTCAGGTGGGGGAGTGCAGTTGGGGAGGGTAGCGGGAGTAGTGGACAGGGAGAGAGGGACAGCTTTCAGCATCAGACCAGTGATGCAGAGCAGACTGATGATGGAAGTGATGAGGGGCCACCATCAAGCCAGGCACGTGCCGAAGGGATAAGAAACCCACGGTTTAGCCCTCGTGAAAATAAGGTACTTGTGGAAGGTGTCATGGCTTTGTTTGACCAACTATATGGGTCATTGGCATGTAAGAATATTTCTTTTATGATTTTTGTGAACCTCTGAATTTTTTTTGGTATCTAAACATTCAAATATGTTTCTGAAATAAATTAGTTATGTAACATTGAGCTGTTAAATATGTATGCTATAACGGAGGTGTGCTGCTGATTGTACACATCTTATTAGTCATGAATGCGCACATGACATAGACTAATATGTGTCTGTAACTCTATGTACATGTTGGTACACTTTTTAATATATTAGCTTACATAATGAAATCACACTACTTAAATGTACATTAACCTACTGTATAGTCATGTATTAATACATTTTTACATATACACAGCTAAAACGAAGACCAGTCACAAGAGCAAACTGTGGTCACAGATCTGCAGATCTGTATCAGCATCTGGTGTCTACAGACGAACCCCAGAGACGTGCAAGAAATGATTTGGGGACATCAAACTGCGCCTTAAAAAGAAGATGGCAAAGGCTGGTCGCCATGCATGTGGGGCAGGAGGCGGCCCTCCAGCATCGTTACATTTACGGTCATACGAGGAGAAGATGTACCCCATTATGAATCCACGACTAATTTTTGGGATTGGAGGGAACAGGGATATCGGGTCACCTACTTAAGAGTCGACACCAGGTGAGTAGTATGCTATGAAATCAATGTTTAATACAGAAATAGTGAGATAAATCCAATCATTACAACAGTAAAAAATGAACTTTAGTTTATATGATGTGATCAAGGAATCGCTAAATTACACAGGTCACTCTGTTCACTTTGCCAAAAGCATGCTTGTTATTTAACTGATACAGGTTTAAAATTGATTGCATCTAAATATATGTGCATTTACACTGGATGTACAGCCAAAATAAGAACAGGAGCACATAAAGCCCTCTCCCGCCTTAAACCTTTCTCACTGACTGCCCCACATCTCTGGAATGCCCTTCCCTCAATACCCGACTAGCACCCTCTCTATCCACCTTTAAGGCCAACCTTAAGACACGCTTAAAGACGCATATGAGTAGCACCGTAGATATTACTAGACACATGATGCATAGAGCTTGGCCCCCTGCAGAAGCACTTACCAAAATTCCCTCCTCTTGACTCTGTATGTTCCTCTTACATACCAATTAGATTGTAAGCTCCTCGGAGCAGGGACTCCTCTTCCTAAATGTTACGTTTATGTCTGAAGCACTTATTCCCATGACCTGTTATTTATATTCTTTGCTATTTATATGATTACCATGTGTATTACTACTGTGAAGCACTATGTACATTAATGGCGCTATACAAATAAAATATCACAAGAAAAGCTGCACACCACAAAAGATATATAAAGATACTTGCTAAGACTGGTGCTCCTGGTTCAGGGATATCTACTGTACCTAGAACATCCAGCATTGGAGAAAGTAGAGAGATCCAGGGCAACTTCGGATTTCTTTAGAAAAATTTATTCAGCACAAAAATTTGCTATACAAATAAAGACATACAATACAATACAATACTTTGTAGTTATGTTGATAAACAATTGTATTTTATTTTAATATAGTTGTTGGTGAAGACACGGAGTCGGATTTATAGGCAACACCAAATCTGGAAGATTTAATCAGTGATGAGGAAATGTTGGAGGATACACAGGATATTCAATGCAGGGAAGACACCGGACACCACGAAGAGCTTGATGACTCTAAGCCCGAAGATTCGACACCAGATTTTATCGAGGATACCGAACATCCTATAACAGACAAAGAGGACAATGAGCCTCTACAAGCAGGCCAAGGGGACAAGGTATGTGCCGAAGCATTGTCCAACTTAACACGTGTAGAGAGGAAGTTTTAAAAAAATCAAAAGGCTGTGTCAGCCAGACAGCACAAAACTAATGAGAAAATTTATCAAAAAATGAAGAGCATGCAAGTCCTTTTGACGCAGCAACAAGAAACTCTAAAAAGTATGTCCAATAGCCTGAGTGTTATTGCCCAATGTATGGCACAGGTAGTGGCACACGTAGTGGCACACGTACAGGCACAGCCACAGCCAGAATCAGAGTCAGAGCCACACAGAAACCCAGAACCAGAGGCAATGGAAGAGCACGATACAGAGCCAATGGCACAGGCAATTCCACTGGCACTGGCACAAGCACTGGCATTGGCACTGGCACAGCGACATCAACAAGCACTGGCACAAGCACTGGCATTGGCACTGGCACAGCCACAGACACATCCACAAGCACTGGCATTGGCACAGGAACAGGCACAAAGTAGCAGCCAAACTACCACAAAATCTCTTACACAAATAGGTGCAACACATAGCACTTCAAGACACGTAGCAGTGCAAGTGAGACCACGTCAAGGCATACCCCACGGTCTTCCTTAAAAAAAGTTGTCCAAAAAAAAATAGGCCATCACTTATGATTTTACAATTCCTAAAAAATTACTTGAGTTCAGTAATGGTAAACAAACATACTGAACAATGTGCAATAATCAAGTGTGTATGAGAACTAAACAGTATTGCATTTCTCATGTCTGAAGGATGTACAGTATCTGATGCTTACATTTAAAATATCTACTTATTTCGTATTCACAGATATACAGTTAGGTCCGGAAATAATTGGACACTGATACAAGTTTTGTTATTTTGGCTGTGTACCAAAATAAATTCAAGTTACAGTTAAATAATGTGGGCTTAAAGTGCAGTCTATCAGCTTTAATTTGAGGGTATTCACATCCAAATTGGAGGAAGGGGTTAGGAATTACATCTCTTTAATATGTAGCCCCCTCTTTTTCAAGGGACCAAAAGTAATGGACAATTGACTGAAAAGCTGTTTCATTTCTTTGTTATTTCATCATCAATTAAGCAGATAAAAGGTCTGGAGTTGATTCCAGGTGTGGCATTCGCATTTGGAAGCTGTTGCTGTGAACCCACAACATGCGTTCAAAGGAGCTCTCAATGCAAGTGAAACAGGTCATCCTTAGGCTGCAAAAAAAAAAGAAAATCCATCAGAGAGATAGCAGGAACATTAGGAGTGGCCAAATCAACAGTTGGGTACATTCTGAGATAAAAAGAACGCACTGGTGAGCTCTGCAACACAAAAAAGCCTGGACGTCCACGGAAGATAACAGTGGTGGATGATCGTAAGATCCTTTCCATGGTAAAGAAAAACCCCTTCACAACATCCAGCCAAGTGAAGAACACTCTCCAGGAGGTAGGCATATCATTATCCAAGTCTACCATAAAGAGAAGACTTCACGAGAGCAAATACAGAGGGTTCACCACAAGGTGCAAACCATTCATAAGCCTCAAGAATAGAAAGGCCAGGTTAGACTTTGCCAAACAAAATCTAAAAAAGCCAGCCTTGTTATAAAACAGCATTCTTTGGACAGTTGAAACTAAGATCAACCAGTACCAGAATGATGGGAAGAAAAAAGTATGGAGAAGGCATGGAACGGCTCATGATCCAAAGCATACTACATCATCTGTATAACACGGTGGAGGCAGTGTGATGGCATGGGCATGCATGGCTTACAATGGCACTGGATCACTAGTGTTTATTGAGGATGTGACAGAAGACAGAAGCAGCCGGATGAATTCTGAAGTGTATAGGGATATATTGTCTGCTCAGATTCAGCCAAATTCAGCGAAGTTGATTGGACGGCGCTTCACTTTACAGATGGACAATGACCCAAAACATACTGCGAAAGCAACCCAGGAGTTTTTTAAGGCATAGTAGTGGAATATTCTGCAATGGCCGAGTTAATCACATGATCTCAACCAGATCGAGCATGCATTTCACTTGCTGTAGACAAAACTTAAAGCAGAAAGACCCACGAACAAACAACAACTGAAGACAGCTGCAGTAAAGGCCTGGCAAAGCATCACAAAGGAGGAAACCCAACGTTTGGTGATGTCCATGTGTTCCAGACTTCAAGCAGTCATTGCCTGCAAAGGATTCTCAACAAAGTATTAAAAATGAACATTTTATTTAAGATTGTGTTCATTTGTCCAATTACATTTGAGCCCCTGAAATAAGGGGACGGTGTATGAAAATGGTTGCAATTCCTAAACGTTTCATACAATATTTTTTGTTCAACCCCTTGATTTAAAGCTGAAAGTCTGCATTTCTATTGTATCTCGGTTGTTTCATTTCAAATCCATTGTCGTGGCGTACAGAGCCAAAATAATGAAAATTGTGTCAGTGCCCAATTATTTCCGGACCTAACTGTAATTATTATTTGTTTACATTTTCAAATGTTCTTTACAAACAATATTCTTTCAAATTAATGTGGGTTTCGTAGTTTGTCTACTGAATTATGTTGAATACACAAGCAAAAATGATCAAATACACTGACCACCTGTATGTGGGAGAAGATTACATGGACACTTCCTTTGTATAATGACATTGTACAGTGTTGTCGACATTATGAACATTTTGATACTTTGTAAGAAGCTGATTCTAAGGAATCTTTAGTTTAACTTGAATCCATTACATGAACACATGCCGTTACAAATGTCTTCAAACAACAAACCACGTTCTCTTACGCATATTTAATATATGCCGCAATTGAAAACCGATTACAGAAAAGAGCAACTGTATCTGAGATTTATGAATTTATTATGGCAAAATACCCATATTATCAAAATCATCCAAAGCGAAATTCTATCCAACGGACTTTATCAACCAATGCTTCTTTTATTCGAAACCCACAGTCTCTCGGAAAGAGGGGTGGCTGTTGGTCAGTTTATGAATCAGGTATGCGTATGTCTGCTAATGGAAATGTCAGAAGACAGAGAATTGTCGGCCACAACTACCATGATATAGGTGCCCGCAGGGGTGCCTTAAATGTTCAGCAGAATTTGTATTCTTTTCAACCGGAGTTGTACAACCAATAACAGAAACATAACGGAGCTAGCTATGACAATAACATGCATAATACCGACTTGGCTCCAGCAGCTGAAATGCCACAAAGTTACTCTCTGTATCCATCTCAGTACATGCCACAATATCCAAACTATTATGGAGTAAGCTACAACCCGACCGAGCAGAACCCACAGAACAACCAATTGATTGACTACAGCAGCTACCTCCAAAACACCCCTTCAATGACTGCACCGAATATGAATGCAATATAATGCAGGTAACTATAACAGAGGTACTTTATACAATCTGTGAATTGCTTAGTCCCGAATGACACGCATATGTCTTTCATTCATTAAGAATGCGTGTACCATAAGGTAAAAAAGTTTTGTTTTTACAAATGTACGTGCCCTTTTACCTTTTTTCCGTCATCTGTTCATATTACAGAGATCACGGTGTGAAGATCACAAGATGCCGGAACAGAGTTCTGAAAGAAGGTAAGATCCAGTTAACGAGATTCGTGGCAAGATTGTTAAATGTTCTGGGCAATGGCGCTGGAAATCCGAGCTATTCCTGCGCAGCCCTTAAATGTAATTTCACAACGTTTATGCCCCTCAGTTAAAACAAAAGAATCAATTTTCTCTTTACAGACCTAAACAGACTTAAACAAATATGTTATATGTGCATAAATGCAGTACATATATTCCTAATCTGTGTACTTTGCATATGGATACATTATAATGTGTTGTGTCCACTCATTCTGTGTTACTCACTTAGATAAATAGCAGGAAATGCAGCACTTTAACATTATGCCGACTTGTTAATGTTGTGTAGCATATGGTTGTAGTGATAACATGTGGGACACCATAAATGTGTGTAGTACAAGTCGTTTTTGCATTTTTTTGTCGATCATAATTCATATATATGTAACGGGTATTCCCTGTGAATACAGACGCTACTGGTGCTTATTTACCTGTGTGGCCCTCAGGAGCCTAAGCCTCTGCATGGAGAGCCTGGGGTACATATATATATCACAATATCTCGTGGTGCAACGCCTCCACCTGGGAGGGATTCCGACAGAGCGGGAGGAGTCCCTCTCAGGACACAACACAATAATACTCACTGGTTTAAACAGAACGGTCTTTACTGAACACATGCACATAAGTATACTTATACTCTATATGAATCACAACAATACTTGCTCTTATTGAAAGTATTATCCTTCCCAACCACCGTGTACCCCCACACCGTGACCAAATGAACTATACAGGGCCCTTGGCCACTCTACCACTTAAGTGTCCCCAAGTGATACCCCCGCCTTTTAGGCGTGCTCCTTGCATTGCTGTACAGTGTTGGTGCACTGGTTGAATGATACCTGCCCGGGGCTCTGGCCCCGGGTTCTGCAGACTATGACAGGGATTCCGTCCGGTCCGACGTCGTCATCTGCCACCGCGTGGGGTGAATTCCGGCGTGGATAATATCACCGTAAGTCTCTGTGTCTTTGGTGACGTTCTGAGCCCAGAACCCACCTTGCAGGGCTGCGCTGCGTAGCACTGTGTCCCTGACTACCAAACAGATAATAGGGCAGAGTCCCTAACTAGGGCCTGTCCCTATAGCACAACAAGCTGGTATATGGCTCAGGACCTAACTGGGGCCTAGGGGGCTTCTGGCCTAACTCACCTCCTACCACTAGCTCTTCCTGGTCCTGACTACGTGGCTCAGCGCGTGAAAATGTATCAATCCCTAGAGCAGGGAGATACTCCAGCCCTATTGGCTCCCTGGCGTCAGGTGGTGCGCTCCTGAGGCTCATGGGACATGTAGTCCATGCCCATAGCCTCTCCTCATTGGCCGCCTCTTCGTGCACTTGCACTGCGCATGTGCAATCTCTCTGAGGGCCTCCGCAACTGCTGCTGTACTGCGCATGCGCAAAGGACAACATGGCGGCGCCCTGTACCGTCGGGCGGCCACGGTGCCTCCGGAGCACCGGAACGCTCCCTGCTTGGCCCCCACCCTTTAGAGATGCCGGCGGGTCCGCCTCTTGGCTCCGGCGGCACTCGCCCTTGCCCCTGACAGCGGAGGTAACGGGGGTCCAGGGCTACATATATTTTTCACATTACGTATTAATTGGTTAGATAAAGTAATTAATGAACTAGTTAGTTGGAAGATGTAGCGTACGTTTTTAGAACACCAAGGTTAACGTGTAGTAGACAACAGTTACAGTACAAAAACATGTATGTATTTATATGCAGCTGAAACGTTATATTTCACGTGTACATTTCTGTAAGTAATATTACATATCTACGTCTTTCACAGATGTTAGCATCTCCGTTCCAGACAGAAGATCATGTGACTGGAAGTATCCAAACACCGATCAACTGACACCTTTTACATACTGTCCACATGCCAAAAACATGAAATGGACACTAATGCTATGATCCACAGTAAAGTGAACATGAGAACTTTTATATCTCCAAGCTAATCTTATATTCTCTAATGTTATTAGCTGAATTAATATAGATGTTTTGATATTTTCTAATACAGTACTTACAATACTTACAAATGTGTGTAAACATTACAATAAACGTTGAAATTATATATATTGTCTGAGTGCGCCATTTTTCTTATAGGTCATGCTCATGCCCCTTTTATATCAGTCATAAATACTACAATTAATGTTTTCCTACTTCGTATGAAGAAATACACATTTTGTTATAGTCGAACTTTTATGTACAGTATTGTTCAAAGTTCAACATGAGTAATTGTATGAAGCATTGACATGAAATATTAATATAGAAATATGTGTAGTTTCAATCATATAAATATAAGTTATGTTAAGGATACATGCCAGGTTACTGATAGAAGATATCCCCATGTCATCAGCTCATACTCCTACAGACAGTCCAATAATGTATGTAGTAATTGTTAATTAAGTGCCAATTATACTATTAAGTAAGGAATGTGAACAATAACAATTGTCAAAGTATTTAGGAACATAATTCATAAATAATTGATAAGACGATTATAATGAAGTGTAAAGGTGTTTCCACAATTATATATAATCATGTACAGTACTTGGTAAGTTTTAATATACAATTCTATGTCTATATTCATCAATACAGCATTCTGTATGCACACATTGTAGAGGGGGGGTGTAAACATGATTTAGAGAATGACAAATGTGTTACCATTGTCAGATGAAGTTGTGCTCATTCACTACTAAATTTGCACTCGATTTTAGAGAGCTGGATTCTATGATCAGATACACACAATGAAATGTGAGACACATCACGAGATGATTATAGTTTCTCTAATATATACATGCAAATCTTACATGTGAAATAATTCTCTATTACCGTCCAGTGGGTGTCCATCCCACCAGCTGTATGCTCCCTAACCCCTGCAGGAGGCACTGGAGGATCCTCCTCTAAATCCTCCCAAATGTTGCCTTGAAGATTGTGATGTAGTGCAATGTTGTGCAGAATTCAACAACAAATCACTATGTCGTCAACCTTCTGTGGCGAATACAGTAGCGCCCCACCAGATCTATCAAGACATCTAAAATGACTTTTCAACACTCAAAATGTCCTCTCAATTACCGAGCGGGTGGATACATGGGCTGCATTATATCACTCCTCCACAGGGGTTTGAGTATTACCCAGTGGGGTAAGAAGTCAAGGCCGGCTTCCATATCCTGAGTCGCCTAAAAGACAGTCAAAACACATGAATGTTAATATAATATGTACGAATCTTCCAAACATTGCCTATTGCCATGTCCTAGTACATGAGACTGAGTGAATAATATACCACATATGACCTAACAATACAATCATCATTAAGAATTAGCTTACACAGTGTAATGAGGACATAATTTGAACATTATAAACATCAAATGACACCTCTGATGGCTATAGTATTAATCCTCCAATGTGTAAGCTATGACTGTATATTGTAAAGTAATTCCTTATTGTGTGATTAATAATTGAAGATAATGTTAAGCTGCATTACATGGATTAGATATTTAGGAAATGATATACAACATATAAAATGTTACAAATTATTAGTGGTTACATTAAATATTAGCCAAACATAATGAAACATTAAACTCTACATTAAATCTACATCTAAGTTCAGTTTCTGTAACATTGACTGAACCAATAGGCAACCGTCCTCGAATTCCCGCGCTTCAATTTATGGAAGACTAATGAGCTCTGTAAAATATGGGAATCATGGCAGGCACCTGGGAATTGGGCTACCACACTCAGAATTTTCATGTGGGCGCCAAATACGACCTGCACATTGAGCGAGTGGTAATGTTTCCTGTTACGGAAATCCCTCTCCTCTTCACGTAGCGGGGTCAGCGCAACATGTGTGCAATCTATAGCACTCATCACATTGGGTAACCCAGCTACATTATCAAATGCAGTCTTCAGTGCCTGCCACTCTGTCTGCTCGCTAGGACTATGTATATAATCACTAGCGCGTCTAGTCAGTGCACATAGAAACTGGCTAAGAACCCGAGAGAATGCCAACTGCGAGACCCCACCTACTATGCCCACAGTTGTCTGAAATGACCCAGAAGCAAGAAAATGTAATGAGCTCAGCAATTTAACAAGGCCAGACAATGCATGACTCCTGTCGGTTGTTGGCTCTAATCTTCTTGTAACTCGTCATAGAGTTCAAACATAGCCGCTGAGCTCAATCGATATCGACTGATAATCTCAGCCTCACTCAAGCCCTCTAGGGAGCATCTTTCCCTAAAATTGCGGGTTGATATGTGCCTCCCAATACGGATCTCCCACTCTCTCCACTCTCTCCTCTCTCTCCTCTCTCTCCTCTCTCTCCTCTCTCTCCTCTCTCTCCTCTCTCTCCTCTCTCTCCTCTCTCTCCTCTCTCTCCTCTCTCTCCTCTCTCTCCACTGCAACATAATCTCCCTCCTCCTCGCAAAATACAACACAAAACCGTAATCTGGTTCCACATCCATTTCAAGATATGGAAGGTAATGAACTAAACAAAGCACATTAGTCTGGTGCTCTAAAAAAATAGAGGTGTATATAACTGGAGACGCTGTAGAGTAAATAAAGGATCTGGGTAAATCTTCACCTGTGTCTAGAGATAAAGAGGTACAAGCCCCTATTGGTGAATAGATATATATATAGCAATGTCTCTATAGGTATAGATATAATTTGTAGTTTAACTAGCAACTGGCTGATCACATTCAGCACAAGACTGTTGTAGTTGCTACTCACGGACCACAGGTAGGTATCCGACTGCTTCAGAGGATCCAAAACCTCACTCGGGAGGTCCCGGGGCTAAAAACACGGCACCGACGGGGGGGAACAATCACTGTGCAGTCGTCCGTCACTCCAAGGAGAGATGCGACCCCTAGTCGTATGGGCAAGGTCACAGCACGGCTCCCAACCGCACAGCGGATGCAGGTGTACTCCCTCCGTGAACGCCAAGCCGTTCACAAGCCGTGCCGCCCCTCCGTCGAGCAAGCAGTCTCACGCCACAGGTGTCAGATGGAGGCATCAGGGTAAGTAAATGCAAACCTTTTCAGCATCTCCAGAATGGCGTGCATCCAGGTAGATAAGCAGCAAATGAAATCCAAATAGGAACCAGAGCACAGCCCCACCGATGCAGCATAGGACACAGGAAATTCTTTCAAAGATTTAGTGTTTGTCAGGATTTTGTTCCTATGTTCTTTTAACCAAATAAATCTTTGAAAGAATTTCCTGTGTCCCATGCTGCATCGGTGAGGCTGTGCTCCGGTTCCTATTTGGATTTCGTCCACATCCATTTCACACTGGAAGGTAAGTGCCTCATTGTATCGTTTAAATAGGCAAGCAAATAAGCCACATGATTGTAAATGATGGCACGTGTGTTGTATAGTATTATGAACATATTAATTGTAGTCATTCAAACAGTCATTATAGTTTAATTCAGATGTGTATACACGATTCATGAATCCACAATCAAAGCGATGCTGCGACCCAATATGAGTAATTGTTATTAAAAATCACACAATCATGACATTTGTATGTAACATGTTGAGTCATGAAGGTGTTAAATCACAAGAAGTACTAGTTTGTTTGTATAAAGGTGTGGCAGAAGGTTGGATTAGTGTCACGATCCTTGTTTCTGATCATGGGAGTATTGCCCTTTAAATTAACCACCTCGTAACGTTTGCTGGTACACTATCAAGTTATGAAGAGAGATGTAATTCAATTGATATTTATTTTAAATCAATAATGTGTTCTCCTTTGATTCAATTAATGATAATCAACTCCGGGGGACACAGAAATATTCACGCCTACACCCGGGTACCCCCAGACACCCGCGAGGACCACTCCTGGACCCCTCTGAGTGCAAAATGTATTTACTTTCTTTCTACTGCTTAATGTATTTTAAATGGGCAAATGCAGTATTATCCATATCTGGATAATAGTCATTTTGCCCAATACTGTACTGTATGTGTTAGGGGGGTGTATTTATTTTAAAGTATTGTTTTTTGTGGGGGGGTACACAATTGGTACTGCAGGCCCGCGAGGCAACTCAGAAACCCGCGGGGACCCCCGGACACCAGGGACACCCTTCGGCCTGTTGTATGGATGGTGTGCCTGCAAAAAGGTAAACAAAGAAATTCCTGCTCCTTTAGCGCCTGCCTTTGGTTGGCGTGTTTTTAAAGCACGATCACTTATCGTAGCTTTGAAAATCGCACAGACTGTCAGAAATCAGCACATTTAGCTGATCGTACAAGCTTTTTAGGAGTTAGAAAAATTTCTTGAAAAAAGGCAGTTTAAAAGCGCAAACACCCTGTTATCACTGCTCTGTGAATCGCGCTGAGTGCAATATCACATTCTTAAAGCACTTGGCGCTCTTAAAGCAACTTATCGGAGTTTAGTGTGTAACGGGTTTTCTGGACTAGCCTGACCCACCCAATCTCATATTGGCCCCTGTAGTCTAACCAGTCCCCATTACAGTGTGATGTCTGGTGGTGCACCTGTTGGCAACAGGACTCCTGAGTCTCCCGCAAGATGTTGTGTTGGGGATTGCCAACCCAGACAGGCAGCTGAGGTAGTGTGCTCGAGTCCTACCTAGATCCAGTGCAGCGCCTCCACCTCATCAGGATCCCAGCTTGAGCTTGTGGATGGTCCTGGTGAGGAACTCCTCCGTGGTGCTTCTCTCTGTGCAATTACTCCACACTTACACATGAGAGTATATTTCAACAGGGTCATCTTTATTGAGGGATGTGGGCTAGCTACCCCTTGCAGTGAGTGTTCCTTAGCCACACATAATTGTTCAGCGCGTCCCTCTGAAAGGTATATTCCTCCTTGATTAGGGATTCCCTATCCCCGTAGGGGTATCTACCCTGTGCCAGGTCCCTGGTCACAGTCTCATAATTCCGCAGCTTATAACATAATCAATCCTTGCTCCTTCCTGAACTCGGAAGAACCTATTATCTCATCCTCCAACAGCTTAGCAACAACTTCTCAACTACTAACTTTTGATCAGTGCTGTGCCTTATGTATCCTCTGGGGGCTGATACAACTCTGACATCACTAACCATGGAGTCAGAGCCTGTGACCACTCCCATCCATACATAGGGCACCTGACCAGGGTGTGAGGGCAAACCTCCATGATTACTGCTGGCATGCCCATAACTTACCAGGCCTTACTGTCAGCAGGAGAGATGACTGCAGCCATTTTACAGCATGGCTACAAGTGCATACCCCCTAAGTGAGTTAAAAAGTTATACATTTATTAAGAGACAGAATTAAGTGAATAATAAAAGAAAATGTAATTATAAAAATCACAAGTTCTGAGGGTGATCAAACCACAATGTGTACTGGTCATAGTAGTGATCTTAAGCCTGACCCATGGGTCACACTCCATAGTAGACCTGTAACCAATATTCACAATAATGAATATAAACTCATAACTCACATTCTTATGGCTTCAAGATGCAGTATTGCTGCAGCCTGGAAGCAGATCGTAACATATTAAAAGATCACAGCTTTCCGTAATGATGCCCTTAAAAAAATTGCCAGACTCTGGGATCCTTGGATCAATAAAGAGAGAGCCACAGGTTGATAGGAATATATTGACTACAGTATATACTGTAATGCTTTCTTGTTTATTGTTTTACTTTTCATCTGGGAACGTACCGGTTGTCAAATGTAACTGGAGACAGAGACTCTTAGTGGGGGACATGAGAAGTTCATGGCCCTGTATATACTGTAGTTGACTATGTTTTCCTATTGATCAAATCATGTAGACTATTAGGCACAGAATTCATCAAACCCTAGTCAGAACCTAGAATATGTAGAAAAGAGTGGAACTCCTACCTCTCCCCCTTTTTTCCCCTCTCTTCCCACCCCTTGACCATTTTCCATTTGTTTATGATTTAAATGTATGACCCTGCTCCCTTTAATTTCTGTACCCCTACATCATCTTGAAAAGCCAACAAAGAATATGTTTCAAAAACGACATTCTCAGAATACAGATACAAATGGTACTACTATTGAAGTACTCACTGGTTTTCACATAAGTGTTTTAAACTGTAATTATTTCCCCATTGACAAAAAAAATCCGTCATCATTTTTTAATTTATTACATTTGAAGCAGACACAATCAAATCCGTAGCTTTTAAGGTACAGTATCTTGAAAAATAGCTCATAAACGTAAAATGTTACTATGACGGTGTTATATTATATGCAGATTGCTTACGACTCAAACACTGTAAATGGCAGCTGTTTACTAAAATTATGCTACCAATGTGGTAGAAAACAACATCTCATTATCATACAATATGTGCATTATGTAACTCAAGGGTGCACAAACTTGTTTGCTGTGCCCCCCCTGCCTGCTCTCCTCCGTTGTTGCAACTCCCTCCTTGCCCCGCGTGGCGTCATTTGGGTTGTGTCACTTCATGTGACCCGTGGTGTTATTTGACACTGTGTTGCCATGGTCATGCCATGTGTCCTGAAGCCGGCTGAATCTCGGTAAGTAGAGGTTGCAGAGGCCTCGCACGGGAAAAGCGCGGGACCAACCGACCACGCCCCCCCAAACATAAATCTTGCACCCCCTAGTTTGCGCACCGCTGATGTAACTCATAATATTTCTCCTAGTCCTGTAGTTGGAGCAATAGGAGGATTTAGAGGTGAAGTTATATTGTTTGCTGTAAAAAATGTCACGGTGTTCTCACCACAAGCAAGGCGGGACCATGAGGCCGAGGTGGGAATGGATAGAAACGCCCCCCAAAGCCACGAGGGCGCGTCTGGAGTGTAGGTTGGTCGAGGTAGCCGAGTCGGGGTTGGAGTGGTACGGATAGTTGGTATACTTGCCAGGGTCTGGGTTGGAGAGGTACGGATCATTGCAGGTACTATTAGCCGAGGTCTGGGTTGGAGAGGTGAAAATGGTCGTTGTCCGAGTGCCAAGGTCAGGGTTGGAGAGTTGTGGATTGTCGTAGATAGCCGGGGTCAGGAGTACGGAAGAGCAGAGTCCAAAAGCAAAGCCGGGTTGGTACACAGAGCGAGGAACAGAAAGGCAAGCCAAGACTGTGGAGGCAGAGAAGAGGTAAACACAACGCAACTATGATTATGCTCAGCCAATGTGCCAGTGGCACAACTGAGCATATATGAGGGAGAGGCACCAATGAGAGGAGAGGCGTAGCGGGGGTGCGTCTTCAGCGCAAGCAGGGATTGGGCATAGTGGTATAGAATGTACAGGAAGAACCAGGGGAGCGGTTGTACCTTAAAAATAAAAACAAAATCTACATAGTGCAAATATGTCAACACAGTGAAGTGGTTTCTAAGAAACTTAGAAAATTGAAGCAAGGCTATATCACGTATAGCCAGCAAGCTAAAATGGTGAAAACCACAGGAGGAGCTTCGATCTCAAGAAGAGACAGGTAGACAGAGCCAAGGATAAAAACAAGCACTTTATACACACACAAATAGGATGGAAGCTTACAAGATCCGAATGGATAAACAGCATTGGGAGTAGGTGATCTTCCGATCCCTTCACGTCGCTTCTGCTGCTGCACGCCACCCGACTGTGTCTCGAACAGCCGTCACGTCACTTCCGGGATTCCGGCCGGTTGGAGATGACGTCACGGACTCAGTGTTCTCTCTCCCTCTCAGTCGTAGGGTCACGCTCAACGCGTTTCGACGTTCTAAATGACGTCTTCATCAGGAGTAGCTATGACCTGCTCTAGGGGGCTTTTTATACCCACTTGAACTTATATTAACCCCTCCTCCAAAAGGTTAACTATTAAAACACCCTAGCTTATGGGCAGCTTACATATCTCCCCCATATGTCTAGGTGTTGTATTAAGAACAGAAATTTATACAATTCTTAAAATATCCATAATAAAAAGATTCTCCTTTAAACTACATAAGGGAAGAATCATACTTTTACTATTACATACAATTTTATTATTATACACAAAAATTAAAAGTCAAAATATTAAAACATATTCCTATAGTTAGATTTAGCTAAGGAACGACGATTGATGTATCTTAAAAGTATAAAACAGAAAGGAATTAGGTGAACAAACAACTTTTAGAAACAGGAATTTTATAGCTCATACATCAATATACTCAATATACTGTACACATACAAAGCAGATGATACAAATGTAAAAATATTTTTGAATTATTTTAAAAAAGGTTTCCTATAAAAATTTATAAAGAAATTTATAAAAAAATTATAAAAATTTTATAAAAAAGCGCCCAATTCAAAATCTACGTTTAGGCCCTGAGGAACTAAAGTTTTTAATGAAAAAATCCAAAAGCTTTCTCTTTTCTTAAGTGCAGTATTTCTGTCCCCACCTCTCCAATGGGGCAGTACATGCTCAAGGACAGTGAACCTCAGGCCTGATGGGTCACCATTATGTTTTAAAATAAAATGATGGGATAGTAAGTGGGTGGTTACCCCTCTTCTAATGTTACCAATGTGTTCTAAAACACGTGTCCTTCTGGGCCGAGTGGTTTGACCCACATACTGTAGCCCACAAGGACATTGTATTAGGTAAATTACATGATCAGATTTACATGTGGTATGCTGTTTTATCTGAAATTTTTTCTTAGAGATATGTGACATAAACCCAAATTTGTCATCTGCTTTGTATTTACATGCAGTGCATGTTGTGCATCCAAAAAAGCCCTTGATTTGTGGCAACCACCTATTATTATTGTTACTAATCTTAGGTAAGGCGGTTGGTGCTAGTTTATTTTTTAGAGTATTAGCTTTTTTTTAAATTACCTTTGGTTGATCAGGGACTATATCACCCAATATTGGATCGTTCTTTATGATATGCCAATATTTGCGGACTATTTTAGTTATCTTCTCAGACTGTCTATTATAGTTTGTTATAAAAGTGAAGTCAAAGTTTTTTTTAACCTTTGATTTCACATTTTCTGTCAAAAGGTTTGTTCTTTCTAAAACTTCTACTCTTTCTACTGCATCTTTGATTATTTTATTTTCATAGTTTTTTTCTTTAAATCTATCTTGCAGAAAAAGAGATTGTTCCTGGAAAGTATTATTGTTGGAACAATTTCTTCTGATGCGCCTCAGTTGTCCATATGGCACATTTTTTAGCCATTTGGGGTGATGGCAGCTAAGGGGGGATATATAGTTATTTATATCCACCTCTTTGAAGAAAGTCTGAGTGCTGATTGATCCACCATCAATGATGACAGTTATGTCAAGAAAATTAACCCTTTCCTGACTATATTCACAGGAAAATTTTAGGTTCAGGGTATTATCATTTAGATAGTGGATAAATCTCACCAGACTTTCCTCATCTCCTCTCCATATAAAGAAAATGTCGTCAATGTAGCGCCGCCACAGGCACAAGTCAGCACCCAGCTCCGCAATGGACCAAATATAGTCCTCCTTCCATGCGCCCATGAGAAGATTTGCGTAGCTGGGTGCAAATCTCGTGCCCAGGGCGGTGCCACACTTCTGGAGATAATATGTACCCTCAAATGAAAAATAGTTATGTTCAAGAATAAACTTGATACCATCCAGGATAAAGTTGGCATGTTCATGGGGCATGGTAGAATCTCTCGACAAAGCTCTGTCTATAGCCTCATGCCCATCTCTGTGGCTAATGCACGTGTATAGAGAGGTTACATCACACGTAGCTAAAAACCACCCTTCTTCCCATTTCTGACCTGCCAGAATACGCAGGATATCCGTAGTATCTTTAAGATACGACGGAAGTTCCTTTACATATGTCTGCAGGTAAGTATCTATGTATGCAGATAAGTTAGAGGTCAGTGAGTCAATCCCTGCTATAATGGGTCTCCCAGGGGGGTTTATGAGGCTTTTATGCAGTTTGGGGAGGTAGTAGAAAATTGGTCTAATAGGGTGTTCTTTATATAGGAACTTGTATTCGCTCTCATTAATTATTTCCTCAGCTTTACCTTTATCCAACAGTACTTTTATTTCTTTTTGAAATTCCACTGTGGGGTCTTTCTTTAGAGGTATGTATGTATTTCGGAAAGGAAGAAAAGAGGAAGAAACGACGAAAACGGGGAAGAGGGACAAAAGAAACACCTCAAAAAAAGCAAAAGGTGAATAACATTTTTAACTTAAGTTCTAAGGTACTATCTCAATCTGAACAATCAGTTATCTCAAGGGGCTTGAAGTTTGCTCCTACTGCAGGTCCAAGCAGTTTTGGCCTTTTCATAGACGCTCAGAGATTCTTGAGAAAACTCACGATTAAAAGATTTTTCAGACAAAAAGATGTTGAACTGAGAACTATGGAAAATTCTAAAATAGACAGAAAACAGAACGAAAAACCACCTGAAGAAACACCTACACTGGTGCATTCAGGGCTAAAATTGCCATCCACTTTTTACCCTAAACACATGAAAGGGAAGAACTTGGATGTATTCACTCAACTTGTACAGAGAGATTTTGAAAAATTAGTATTATCAGAAGAAAAATTTGTTAATAATCTAAATAAGAGTGAGAGAGAAGCACTAAAAAATCTCCAGGATGATACAAGTGTGGTAATAAAACAGGCTGATAAAGGGGGAGGGGTTGCTATCATTAATAGAGAGGATTACATCATTGAATCAAATAGGATTTTGGGTGATGTAAATACATACATACCTCTAAAGAAAGACCCCACAGTGGAATTTCAAAAAGAAATAAAAGTACTGTTGGATAAAGGTAAAGCTGAGGAAATAATTAATGAGAGCGAATACAAGTTCCTATATAAAGAACACCCTATTAGACCAATTTTCTACTACCTCCCCAAACTGCATAAAAGCCTCATAAACCCCCCTGGGAGACCCATTATAGCAGGGATTGACTCACTGACCTCTAACTTATCTGCATACATAGATACTTACCTGCAGACATATGTAAAGGAACTTCCGTCGTATCTTAAAGATACTACGGATATCCTGCGTATTCTGGCAGGTCAGAAATGGGAAGAAGGGTGGTTTTTAGCTACGTGTGATGTAACCTCTCTATACACGTGCATTAGCCACAGAGATGGGCATGAGGCTATAGACAGAGCTTTGTCGAGAGATTCTACCATGCCCCATGAACAGGCCAACTTTATCCTGGATGGTATCAAGTTTATTCTTGAACATAACTATTTTTCATTTGAGGGTACATATTATCTCCAGAAGTGTGGCACCGCCATGGGCACGAGATTTGCACCCAGCTACGCAAATCTTCTCATGGGCGCATGGAAGGAGGACTATATTTGGTCCATTACGGAGCTGGGTGCTGACTTGTGCCTGTGGCGGCGCTACATTGACGACATTTTCTTTATATGGAGAGGAGATGAGGAAAGTCTGGTGAGATTTATCCACTATCTAAATGATAATACCCTGAACCTAAAATTTTCCTGTGAATATAGTCAGGAAAGGGTTAATTTTCTTGACATAACTGTCATCATTGATGGTGGATCAATCAGCACTCAGACTTTCTTCAAAGAGGTGGATATAAATAACTATATATCCCCCCTTAGCTGCCATCACCCCAAATGGCTAAAAAATGTGCCATATGGACAACTGAGGCGCATCAGAAGAAATTGTTCCAACAATAATACTTTCCAGGAACAATCTCTTTTTCTGCAAGATAGATTTAAAGAAAAAAACTATGAAAATAAAATAATCAAAGATGCAGTAGAAAGAGTAGAAGTTTTAGAAAGAACAAACCTTTTGACAGAAAATGTGAAATCAAAGGTTAAAAAAAACTTTGACTTCACTTTTATAACAAACTATAATAGACAGTCTGAGAAGATAACTAAAATAGTCCGCAAATATTGGCATATCATAAAGAACGATCCAATATTGAGTGATATAGTCCCTGATCAACCAAAGGTAATTTAAAAAAAAGCTAATACTCTAAAAAATAAACTAGCACCAACCGCCTTACCTAAGATTAGTAACAATAATAATAGGTGGTTGCCACAAATCAAGGGCTTTTTTGGATGCACAACATGCACTGCATGTAAATACAAAGCAGATGACAAATTTGGGTTTATGTCACATATCTCTAAGAAAAAATTTCAGATAAAACAGCATACCACATGTAAATCTGATCATGTAATTTACCTAATACAATGTCCTTGTGGGCTACAGTATGTGGGTCAAACCACTCGGCCCAGAAGGACACGTGTTTTAGAACACGTTGGTAACATTAGAAGAGGGGTAACCACCCACTTACTATCCCATCATTTTATTTTAAAACATAATGGTGACCCATCAGGCCTGAGGTTCACTGTCCTTGAGCATGTACTGCCCCATTGGAGAGGTGGGGACAGAAATACTGCACTTAAGAAAAGAGAAAGCTTTTGGATTTTTTCATTAAAAACTTTAGTTCCTCAGGGCCTAAACGTAGATTTTGAATTGGGCGCTTTTTTATAAAATTTTTATAATTTTTTTATAAATTTCTTTATAAATTTTTATAGGAAACCTTTTTTAAAATAATTCAAAAATATTTTTACATTTGTATCATCTGCTTTGTATGTGTACAGTATATTGAGTATATTGATGTATGAGCTATAAAATTCCTGTTTCTAAAAGTTGTTTGTTCACCTAATTCCTTTCTGTTTTATACTTTTAAGATACATCAATCGTCGTTCCTTAGCTAAATCTAACTATAGGAATATGTTTTAATATTTTGACTTTTAATTTTTGTGTATAATAATAAAATTGTATGTAATAGTAAAAGTATGATTCTTCCCTTACAGTATGTAGTTTAAAGGAGAATCTTTTTATTATGGATATTTTAAGAATTGTATAAATTTCTGTTCTTAATACAACACCTAGACATATGGGGGAGATATGTAAGCTGCCCATAAGCTAGGGTGTTTTACTAGTTAACCTTTTGGAGGAGGGGTTAATATAAGTTCAAGTGGGTATAAAAAGCCCCCTAGAGCAGGTCATAGCTACTCCTGATGAAGACGTCATTTAGAACGTCGAAGCGCGTTGAGCGTGACCCTATGACTGAGAGGGAGAGAGAACACTGAGTCCGTGACGTCATCTCCAACCGGCCGGAATCCCGGAAGTGACGTGACGGCTGTTCGAGACACAGTCGGGCGGCGTGCAGCAGCAGAAGCGACGTGAAGGGATCGGAAGATCACCTACTCCCAATGCTGTTTATCCATTCGGATCTTGTAAGCCTCCATCCTATTTGTGTGTGTATAAAGTGCTTGTTTTTATCCTTGGCTCTGTCTACCTGTCTCTTCTTGAGATCGAAGCTCCTCCTGTGGTTTTCACCATTTTAGCTTGCTGGCTATACGTGATATAGCCTTGCTTCAGTTTTCTAAGTTTCTTAGAAACCACTTCACTGTGTTGACATATTTGCACTATGTAGATTTTGTTTTTATTTTTAAGGTACAACCGCTCCCCTGGTTCTTCCTGTGCATACTGTTTCCCTGGACCTTTAAACAGTCCATCTAAGGGTTTGAGTGATTTTATTGTACCCATATAGCACTTGTTTAATTTGACTTTATTATTCACTTTGCACATTTTGTATATTTTATACACAATACACACTAACTTTAAGTATTAGAGCACCATCTACTGTCTGTTTGCTATAGTGGTATAGGAGACAGGTGCTGGCTGAATCACTGATGAGACCAGTTGAATTGGAGCTTGCGTGCGCTGTGCACGTGTCATGTGCGCGCGCCGATGCCGTCTGTGCGTGGACATAACCTGGAGGCGAGACCTTCCCCTTCAGTATTAGGCAGTGTGTTCGATGCGCGCTTGCGCGCAGTGCTGCTGCTGGTGGACGTGGGACCCGACGGAGAGTTGCTTAGAGCGGAACCCCTGATTGCGGGCGGATGCAAGGCGGGAGCACGCAGAGGACAGCGTGACTCCCGGATCCTTACAAATTAAATACGATCATAATTAATGTAGAATAGCCACTAAATTGTAGGTTACATACATGATGTTTGATGCAAAGTCTTCAAGACTGGTGAAAAACGATCACAATATTTATCAAAGATCAATAAAACGGGGTCAATTTATTGGGGGTCCTGAAAGGTGCATCTAGATACGCAGATCCAAATATAAGAAATTAGTATAACATGCATAGTGTAATGAATTTGCTAAATATGATTGGGATGTTTGAAGCACATCAAATAAAAAAAGTGAAAACTATCTTCATACTGTCCATAGATGTTTAGAAACAAATGTTCAGTAAACCCAATTAAGCCTAAAGTTTAAGTCAAAACGTTGAACTACATATTTTCAAGCTATTCAGTTTTTTTTCTCACAATGTTTGCCCAAACTTCGCAGCAAGAAGATTTTGAATAAATAGCCCATTTGGTCTTTCGTGGGGTAATTTATCAGTTATCAATATTTTTTTTACTGCAAAACATATCTTGAACATAACAGTTTTGCACCATCGCTTGCTGTTGTGTTATTTGTTTTGATCACATCACCACAATGTTAGTACTGTAAGGGGGTCACCCCCGGTTCCCCTGATCTTCCTTTGCCCCCTGCCTTACCCCTGTGGCAGTGGGGGAGGGGGACGGCGACTTCTCCCGGCACGCACCGCCATCTTGGTTGCGGCGAGCGGTTCGCACAATGCGCAGAGGTTGGCCAGGGTAGCGGTGGCCATTGCCAGTATGCCGGAGCTCAGGGAGATTGCGCAGGGGCAGTTAAGCGTAGCGGCGGCCATTACAGCGTCGCACATGCGTAGTAAAGATCGCGCACGCGGTCCCCAGAGGAAAGAGCTGTGCCAAGGACTACAATTCCCAGCAGCCTCTGGGGACTGCACTTTCACCCTTGTCACAGGCAGCATTGAAGCCAATAGAGCTGGCAGATTCTCATGCTGCAGAGTTGCAACAATGTTGTGTGCAGGCAGGGTTTTTGTCAGTTGGATCCAGGAAGAGATTGGGGAAGGTAGTGTACACAGAGCAGGGCTCTGCTGTACTAGGCCAGAGAAACCCCAGGCCAGGTAGGCCCCACTCCCCACTAGGTTAGTGGGTAAGTTCTTAGGGAAGGCCCCTTAGATAGAGACCCTGCCCTTAGGTGTGTGTAATTTTGTCAGTGACATAGCTGTCGTGCTGTGTGCTCTAACTAGAAGACACAGTGTGGCTTTAAGTGCAGCCACAGCAGTTAGCTTTGGCTGTGTCAGTGAGAGGCCCCCCATAGGAAGAAGGGGGGTTGCTTTCTAGTTGTTCAGTGTGTGTTATATCACCAGTGCCAGTTGCACGTGGTGAGCTGCCAGAGTCTGGGATCAGACAGAAGTTACAGGGAGAGTTATTCTGCATGCAGGGACTAGGGTAGAGGTATACCCCAGGGCCCAGTTAGTCCCCTATGACACCAGAGGATAGTATGGTATAGGGTTGGCCTTAGAACAGGGACTCCTTCACCATATTTAGAGCAGCAAGAGGGTTGCTGTCTGACAGCCTCTGACTGTCTGACAGCGTGTTCAGAGACTGTGTTAAAGGAGCATTCCGGCTGGAGATTCCTTTCCTGTGGATGCAGCGTGTGCATCCATTCTTGCAGAGAGCAGCGCAGCACGCCGTGTTGTTGAGTTCCAAGGATTTTCCTGACCAGGACTGGTCAGGGAGGTAGTATATATTAAGTGCACCACTGGGCCCCAACACAGGGAAGCGCTATCCCTCACACTCACACTGGTCTTTATTGTTGGGGACACTCAAGAGACTGCGGGGAATGAGATGGTGGACATGTGGGTGGGGGGATGGTATGCATTCAGAGTGATGCACTGTTATTGATATATTGTTTTGATGTTATGCAAAGAGGTGTTATTGGAGTTACAGTTCATGCTCAGTAAATACTGTTTATACATACTGTGTGCTGAGTACAGTATATGTATGTGTCCTGCGAGGATCAATTCCCGCTCTGCTGGGAACCATCACAGGTGGTGGCGCTGCACCGAGTACAAGGTTACTCCTAGTATAATTGCTCCAGGTTCCCCGTGGCGGAAGCTCAGCCCTCCTGTGATCCAAGCAGGTAAAGCACCACACCTGGTAACACCGTATGTTCTCCGCACCCACACTGTATATGCGATTGGGTGGGGTGGAATACCCGTTACAGTACATACACATTGAAACTTTTTCAAGGCTCCCGGTGCCCCAGGCGAATGGCTGTCAACCCTGAAGTGGAGAGGGAATGATTGTCAACCAGGGGCTATGGAAGGAGCGAGTATGTGTGCGGTCCCAGAGCCTGTTTGAAAGTTGAGGGACTTCATTGCTGGCTGGCCTTCCTCCACTGGTGAGCCCAGTGGCTACGGAACCACCAGGGAATTCCAAGGTTCCCCTGGCGTTTGTTATTAGGATCAAACAATAGAAAAGTGATGGTGTTGTACTTTTATCTTCAAGCTTTTTTTCCACATTTTCCCAGGTGGTGTTATATTTGGTGAATTGCACCACTTTTCCTTTATATATGCCCCAAAGTTTTTTGGTGTGCTTAAAGTTTTCTATATTTTGATGTAATTGTATTTTCCCCCACAAAAAAATATAATATAGAATATTTTTCTCTGCTATAAGTTTGTTTGAAAAAGACACAGCTTTACCCGGGCTCAGGTCTGAAATGCTAACCTGGGTCCAGGGCCAGCAGCTGAATAGGGCAGGGGTAGTTTGGAGGGACAGAGCTTTTGAGTAGCGGAGGAGGGGAAGGAAGACGGGGAGGCGCTGAGGAGCAAAGGAAGGGGTTCGAGCAGGCGGCTGAGGAGTTGGGGACGGGGGCGTTAGACTGGGTGGCTGAGGAGCAGTTGGGGAGTGTCAGACCAGGCGGGTGGGCGGCATCAGGGCAGGTGACTGTGGAGCGGGTGGGGGCCACCAGATTGGGCGGCTGTGGAGCAGAGGGTGTGGGCGGTGAGTTTTGGAGCGGACAGTTGAGGAGCGGGGGGGTGGGTGCGGACCGGGCAGTTGGGGAGTGGTGGGGAAGGGGTCTGGGCTGCTAAGGACCTGAGGGCAGTTGAGATGCTGCCTAGGGGAGAGAAGGCAGCTGGCAACCGGCGGTATACATGGGGAGGGAGAAGATGATGTATGGGGCTGGTGGGAGTGGCTAGCGGGATTGTTGAGGACCTGAAGGGAGCAGGAGGAATGCTGGGGTAGCAGAGCGGTAATATATCTGCTGCCCCCACCACTGCCTCCTGTCATGTTCTGCACGTGGTGATTAATAATGGAGATTCCCACACCCGGTGATGTCTCATACTCCTCTCTATCTGCCGCAGTCTTAACGAATAAGGGAGAGGGGATTCTAGAGGCTATGAGTGGGCCTGCTGGCAGCGACTGTTACGGGTCCCGTAGGAGCAAGATAGGAGGTCCTGACTTCTGTGGTCGGTCGACCGTATGGCCGGCCCCTCCTCTTCCACCGAGCCTGCAATAATTATATCAGTTCTCCCTGTAAGCGGCCCTGGTAGAGTGTGTCTCCTTTAAAAATCTGGTTCTACTTTTTGCAGTTTTGAATTTTGGAGACTCAAAATAGTTTAATCTATCTTCGAGAAATTTTCACATGAGGAAATACACATTAATAAGCTTCATCACTTTGCCTAGGTAAAGCCTACATCAGTTCAATGTGTTACCTGTCTAACCAATAAGTAATGCTGAATCTTGTTGTTGAATGAGCGAGCAAAGTGACAACAGGCTCAGTACCTCAAGATTGACGTAAAGCAAGTGTGGTGCCCATATTTAAAAAGGGAGCTACTGTAGATCACAACTGGGGAATTACAGACCAGTAAGCCTAACATCAATAGTGGGGAAGATACTTGAAGTTATAGTATGGGATAATATTCAGGAATAACTAATGATAACAAAATTATTAATAATAGTCAGCATGGATTTATGAAGGATAGGTCGTGCCAAACTAACCTTATTAGTTTCTTTGAGGAGGTCATTTAGGAATTTAGACCAGGTTAATGCAGTTGATGTGGTCTACTTAGATTTTGCAAAGGCTTTTGCTAGACAAGAGGTTAGTGTACAAAATAAAGCAAATTGGACTCTATAAAAATACTTTTGTCTGGATTGAAAACCGGTTGAAGGATAGATAACAGAGAGTTGTCATAAATGGAACTTTTTCAGGTTGCGCTACCATGTGAGTGGAGTAACTCATGGATTGGTACTGGGACCCCTTCTTTTATATTTGTTTATTAATGACCTTGAGGTTGTTTTTGATGTTTATGCACTTTATCACATATCTCATAATTGATACTGCTGCGGCCAAGTTTAATCGAGCATTTGCCCATTCTTGGCCGCAGCAGTAGCCTGGCGCGCGCCCGAGGGTGACGGGCGCGCGCCGAAGCAGCGGAAGAGCGCCCTCCGATCGGGGCGCTCTCCCTACCGCTGCCGGGTCCGCCGGGTCCCCCGGAACCCCCTGCCTGCCTCGGGGAGCCCTGGACGCGCGTGCAGGGGGCGCAGGCTCCCGAAGACGCGTGACCGCGCGTCGGCGGCCACTAGCAAGCCGGGAAATCTCCCGGCTTGCGGTACCGGCCACACTTTAATAAAGTGTGTCGGTAGTGTATATTATTTTGAACATTTTATATATACTTTTATATTTGTGCAATTCACATCTTAGTTTATACAGGTATCTTATACACTGATCATTTGTTAATTAGGAGCAAACTTTTTATGCAGAGCCCCCCTTTTTATCCATGAAATTTCTCAAGCCCCCCCTGCCTGATGTAATCAAAATCACATGAAAAAAAAAACCTTTATTAAACGGTATACAATGTAAATACAAATATGTCTAAATACTTACATATTTCAACAGCTCGCACTTGCAAAATTAGGCTGCGTTCGAAAAAATTAGGCTGCGTCCACGCTGCCTCTGAGAGCGGTGACATCACCAACTCTCCAAGCATGAGCACAGGGTGTCCTGCATAATTTCAATCACAACACCCACACACACACACAACACACACTCAATCACAACCAACACACACAATCATAACACACACACAACACTCAATCACAACACCACCACACACTCAATCACAACACACACACAACTAACAGACACAACACACACAACACATATTCAATCACAACAACACAGACACAATACCCACACACACAGCACACGCAACACACACTCAATCACAACCAACACAGACACGCACACACAATCACAACACTACACACACACACACACACACACACACACACACACACACACACACACACACACACACACACACACACACACACACACACACACACACACACACACACTCAGTCACAACTAACACAGACACAACACACACACAATCACAACACACCAACACACTCAATCACAACCAACACAGACACAACACACACACTCAATCACAACACCCACACACACATCACACACTCAATCACAACCAACACAACACACACACACTCAATCACAACACACACACAATCCCAGACAAGACACACTCAATCACAACCAACACAGACAACACCCACACACACACACACACACCGCACACATAATCTATCACAACACACACAGACAACATACTCATATCACAACCAACACAGACACAAGCTTGGCCGCCCATGCACAGCTCTGCCCACCCCAAGGTTTTGCCGCCCGCAGCCTGCGCTCCCCTAAATAATCTTGCGCCCCCCAGTTTGCGCACCGCTGGATTAGGACACATTTTTTAAATGCACTTTTTGCCCTACTACTCAAACTGTGCAACAACAACTTGCAGATATATTTTGACATCTATGGGGTCAGTGACAATTATTCACTGTGCAATAGATTTTTGATTGGTTTTCCATGGTATCCACAATGTCAATATATCCGCTCATACATCACAGCCTTCTTGAGAATAATACATTTTGTGTGTTTTTGGTTTTTCAAATTTCTGACAGGTTGTTGTGAATGAGATTGTTACATGGAAGTGTTTTGCAGTTTGTGATATTATGTTAACCAGATTTCTTTTGAAGTCGCAATAATGTGAGATTTTAAGTAATATTCAGTATTTACATTTTTGTTTAACTTCAAGACAATGCAGGTCTTTCAGGACAACTTTGTGGCTCCTGCCTCAACTGGCAGTAGAATCCAGGCTAATTTATATTATTTATATGCTGGGCTGGCTTGGTTGTCTACGGGGCTCGGTGCAGGGACATGTGTGGGACGACCTCTGCTCTTACCTTCTCAGGTGGCATCTCCTCCTCAGCAACCCATCATGTGCCATAACAGTGCCATGACAATGTGACATCACGTTGTCATGGCAAGGTGGTGCCCATTTGCCGTCACGAGCCATGACGATGGGACCCTGCATGAGGAGGTGCCACCAGAGAAGGTAAGAGAGTGAGGCTAGGTCCCAAGTGGCCATGGTTGCGCGCACAATGGTGTGCGCAGCGACACAAGGCACTGCCCTCTATGGGCCAGGCCCCAGTCAGCATGTGTGCGTGCACACACAAGACGCGATGCGCGATCTCCTTGGCCAAACCACAAGATTTTTGACTTTTGGCGTGGCGACCGAGCATTGGCCACGTCATGGCGGCTTTCAGCCAATGAGGAAGAACAAGGCACATGACGTCTTGGCCCAGCCACACCCCCTCCATTGAATCTCCTGCTCTTCACTGCCAGTAGAGCCACAGACTACAGATCTTGGCTGAAATGGGTGCACGCACCGCCAAACACTCCGGCGCGTGTGCAGCTGTGACCACTGCGGCCGTAGTCTTACAGAGGCCCCACACTCTCCCCACGTAATCAGTTTAATTGATGTGGTGGAGAGCACGGGACCTCTGTAATCACAGAGCTCGGTGCACAGGCACTGACAGCACCGCCATCAAGCCAGCCCTTGTACATAGCGCACAATAGTGTGAGAATTAAATTGGCCAGACATTACCATTTTTAACTGATGTTTGAGAATACTGGGAGAATTTGATGATAAAATCCACAAATTGATTATGTTTCAAATTTTGTTTTGCCTGTGTTTCCTTCCATGTTATGAATCTTTGTCCTATTAGGTTTACTCGCTCATCCAACAACGCAATATAAAATATAGCATTTTCCTCATTTTACTAAATCAATACAATTGCCATTTGGCAGTCTGCTGAGCCTAATGTAATGATGTGCACATATAGATTGCTTCATTTAGTAAGCATAATTATGTTTAAGTAGCCACTAGTAATGTGCATAACTGGAATAGGTCCAATCGACCATTTGCAATGTTAATTGATAAAATGATCCTCTTTGCATTTGAACCACATTAATGTGGTTATATACAAAGGTCTCCTAATTGAAAAATTGGGGCAAAACCAGCACAAATAAACAGCAGCTTATTTATCAACAAAACAATTCCAATTGACTTTAGTCGGCTTTTTTATTTGATCAGTTTTATGCAGATTATTTGCCCTGGTTCTGCCCTCCAATTTTTCAGCTGCGAGACTGGGGAGGGAAGAGTGGGGATCTTCATCCAGTCTTCACAGGGTAGTGTTAATAATTTGCCTCTGTCCTTTTTATATATCCCCAAATTCCCGCCTAAACTTGACACCTCCCTGCCTACCATTCCTCAATCAATGACTTGACCCTTCCCCTTAGCCTAACAACACAACTTCAAATAATCCTTAAACACCTGCATTATCTCCACCTGGTAACAACCTACACCTTTCCCGTCTAAATTCACCAGCTTGCCATTAACCAATCGGCTTTCATCCTCTCTGACCGAAGTGAATCAGGTGTCATCCCCACTCCCATGTTGCCCTTTGCCTAATTGTGTCTGGGGCTTTCAAATTGAACACATTTTAAAACCTCTCCAATAGCAGTCAGAGAAAGTGAAACTTTAATGCATGATCTCTACGGAAATATACCTTAAAGATCCGCTTTGGTTTCTGCCTCAGGGACCTCCTGCTTCCCGAGTTACAGGCCACGGTATGGGGCATCGGGTGCCGGTATCACTGCCATTTTTAAATCTTCCGCGTCACGTGACTGTGGGATATAAATACTGCAGGAGATACCAGTACCCCATACCAGGCACTGTAACTCGGGAAGCAGGGGATCCCCCAAGGCTGAAATCAATGCCGTTCATCTCAGGAAACCCCCTGCTCCTACACACTATTAATACAAATTACATTAAAGCAGCTTCATTGCCATAGCAGATAGACGCTTCGGTAATGAGCAGAACCTCTTTGATTTGAGGTTTGAGGACACCCTGCTTCCCGAGATACAGGCCATGTTATGGGGTGCCGGTATCTCCTATGCATTTAAATGTCCCGCGTCACGTAACTGTGGGAATAAAATGCATAGGAGATACCGGCACCCCATAACGGGGCCTGTATCTCGGGATGCAGGGGGTCGCCGGACCTCAAATCAATGAGATTCTATTACGGAGACCCCCTGCTACAATACACTAGTATTACATTTTATATTAAAAATTTTGATCTCTGGTGAGATTTGCGAAGGGGGAGACGGCTCTCTCTGTGCAGCAGAAAGAAATCGCCGGGTGAGCCCTTTTCAGAAAGGCGAATATCACGTGGGGACCAGGTTTATTAACACCTTTTTATACTGGGATCATTGATTGAACAAAGCAAGGAGGTAAAATAAATTGTAATTTATTTCAGGAAAAGACATACACACAATGTAACACAATTTACACGGTTACCACACTTACTGGGAACGGGGCTAATGAATAAATCTATTCTTAGAACGAAATTTGCAAAAACGACCTCTGTATAGGAGCCTTTTTGCTTGACCGGTAGGTACTCACGAAAATCCAGGAACTGATTTGCATGCAATGCCAGCCTCGACCACTACGTTCTCAAAAGCAGGACTTAGAAACTTTTCTGAGTTGAAAATCCTCGAAGCCGGCTCGCGTCTATTCAGTACAGAGCATCTATTCAGTACAGAGCATCTCTGAATTTTCCGCTGATGGTTTGGCGCTTGGAATCTGTGCTCATCATTGGCTGCAAGTCCCCTTATAGGTTTCAGGATCTCCATCACAAACATCTACAGCCTATCATAGCGTGGGAATTCGCCTGCCAGCCAGTCACCCATTTGCCAGTATTGTAAAGCAGGGAGGGCATCTTTTTTCAGTCTGTAAAGGGGCATGTGCCAACCTGATACCTCTGCCTCGTTGCATACTGAGCCCACCCACTATCCAGGCTCCACAGAGTCTGGGCTCGGGCAAATGGTGACCAGATAGCCCTGTGTTAGCCCAGCATGCGGGTACTCAAGCAGAACTGCAGTACCCCTCCTGTTCTAACACCTTGGCATCCCTGAGGCTTTCAATTCCGGACTCCGCACAGACCCATAGGCACCAAGCTTGGTAGCCATCTGGTCTCTCGGAATCCATGACTTGGAAATCCCACAGTTAATTTACATATACCTATTAAATATAACTCTCTTAATAAAATGTACTGTGTCCTGTCTTTTGTGTGATGAAATGTATAAGTTCCTATTCTGGTGTTAAGGATGGAGTGCGAGTATAAAATCGCCTACACCCACTAACATCATTCTTGGCAAACTTTAGAAATAACTTTTAAAACTTTGTTCACACAATAAATCTTGCTAAGCTTTATCACATAGCTGAGCACTCCATGAACCCCTATACCAGTTTCAGGATACCTGGGCATGTATCTGGGTACCCCTCCTTATACTAGGGACTGGAATATGCTGCAGAAGGAATCCTGGCGGTGAGTCGTAATAGCGCTTTCAGAGTCAGAGTTTGACTGGAGTAATGTGCTTGGCTGTATCCGAGAATCTCACTCGATACCTGGATCCAAATTTTGGGGTATCCCATAACTCCGGAACCCCAATACATAGCCACATTCTGTAAAGACTTTCTCTGATAAACCCACTCTGAAACGTACAGCCTAGAAATCTCCCGGTCCCAGCATCCCAGGAAAGGCAAAACACACAAAAATCTTTAATGTCGCATAATTTGCACACAGTCACAGTAATGCATTTAGGACATCTGTGTCCAAGAGCTGACACTCTAGGACCTTAACACACGGATCAGGGGTAACCAAGTGGGCTGAACCTTTATTAGTGAGCCTGGTTAACCCCTTCACCGTTACAGCGATCACGTCGCCGGCTACTCACCAGTTTTGCAAATGATGCTATTACAGGTATGCTGGGCTTTCTGCATACTGTGATAGCAACGCTGTCAAAACTGTTAAGATAAACAGCCCAGCGATTTTTTTTCCGGCGCTAAGTGCATAGACCCCTATGCATTTATTTAACGCGCACTAAGATATGAGGCCAAAAATGGTATTCACTAAGAAAGAAGGTCTTTTTTTTAGTCCGAAAGAAAAAAGGCTCTATCGTCCGAACTGTTTTTTGTATCAGTGCTATCGCGCTATAAATCCTATAGCGCGATAACTGATGCCTTGAAGAACTGCATGGAGACGCAGCATCTCCATGCACGGCTCTTACATTCGATCGGAAAATAAAATATATATTTTGATAATAGTGTGTGGGAGCAGGGGGGTTCTCCTGAGCTGAACCGTGTTGATTTCAGCCTCAGGGACCCCCTACTTCCAGGATACAGACCCGGTGTGGGGAGCCGGTATCCACTGTGCTTTTAAATCAGTCGACTGGTTGCAAAACCAGAGCAAAAAGTCTACGTCATACTTACCAAAGACAAGGGCCCCATAATGTATAATGGGATATTTTTTGCTTTGATAATTATAGTGCATTTTTTCCCTCTAGTTTTCCCCACAAACTTTGATACTGTACATTATGGCTGCGCCTACTTTTCAGTCTGTGCCCCCTGCCTGCTCTCCCCCTGCACACGCTTCTCCCACCCCCCCACCCCCTTTACCTGGTGTCTGACTTCATGTGACCCTGACTTCATTTGATGCCCCGTTACCATGGCGATGCATTGCTGGAAGCCGCCAGAGACCAGGTAAGCGAAGTTACAGAGACCTCATGCACGCTCTCCGGCATTTAATTTAAATGCTTTGGGGAAGACCGCAGGTCCTCTGTAACCGCCGCTCCCCCCACCCCAAGAAAATCTCAGTTTGCGCACTCCTGCTGTACATGACTCCCAGTAAGTGCAAATAACTTGTAAAGCAGAATATTGACAAAATGAGCAACTGAAAGAGTTAGCATTCTTATTCTGAAGATAAAATAATATCACAGTAAGAAGGCCGCCAATGATAATATTTTTACATTCACAACTGATTTTTTCTCAGACATTTGAAACAAAGAACTAAAGTGACAAAAGACAATACTTATAAAAATGACTCCAGTTAGGATGACTGTCTGATCTTATTTACCTGGGATTTACTTAACCAGTCCTAGTGTTGCGGTTATCATCTATATATATATATATATATATATATATTCCGGTGTGGAAGGAACAGCACAGATAACATTCCAAGAGACACTGTTTTTAAGTATACCTTTTGCTTCATTCATTGTAACATCGCCGGAAGAAGAGATCAGTGTATCTCGAAAGCTCGCACAAATAAAAGCATTTCGTTAGCCACAGAACGGTATCATCTATTTATTTTTTGATTATATATATATAAGACTGAAATAATGTTTGTGTGTGTATTTGTGCCCCCCTGTGATTGACCGGCGGACGGCCACAACTCATTGGCCTGCGGGGTGGGGTGACGTCACGGCCACGCCTACGCAGGCCGTGACAGTCACACCACACACACTGCATGCGCCTCTGGACCGACCCGCACTCACCAGCACCCGCCTCTTCCTGCCTCTCACCCCTGCGCCGCACTCACCACCCCGCCACACGCCCGCTGTACTCACGCTGCCTCCCGGCCTCCACACTCTCACGCCACCTCCTGGCCTCCACACTCTCACGCCGCCTCCCGGCCGCCGCAATCATGCCGCCTCCCAGCCGCTGCACTCACACCGAGACACACCGCCTCCCGGCCGCCGCACTCACGCTGACCAGCCGTCTCCCGCCTGCCGCACTCACGCCGACACGCCTCTCACACACGCCCGCTGTACTCACGCCGCCTCCCGGCCTCCACACTCTCACGCCACCTCCCGGCCTCCACTCTCTCACGCCGCCTCCCGGACGCCGCAATCATGCCGCCTCCCAGCCGCTGCACTCACGCCGAGACACACCGCCTCCTGGCCGCAGCACTCACGCCGACACGCCTCTCACAGACGCCACTGCCTTCCGCCCGCCCACTCGGCTCTTCTCCTCACACCGCGGGCCCCATATTACCGCCGGGAGCGTCGGGGGGTGGGAGGTTGGGGGAAGGAGAAGCCAGTGGTGAGGCCAGGCCGGAGTCCTGCGAGGGGGTAGCAGCTCCGCGCGGAGGGTGGGGGGGTGGGTGACGGGGGAAGAGTCAGGACAAACACAGCCCCCCCATCTCCCCCTTCCTCCACACCTCTGCGGTGGGGGGAGGCGGGAACAGTCAAGAGAGAGGGGAGGCAACACCAGACTGACTGACACACACACACAAACTGACTGACTGCCACACACACACACACTGACTGACTGACACACACAATGACTGACTGACACATACACACACTGACTGACTACCACACACACACACACACACACACTGACGGCAGACACACACAATGACTGACACACACAATGACTGACACACACACACAATGACTGACACTGACTGGCGCGCACACACACACTGACAGGCTGACGCACACACACTGTCTGACGCTCACACACGCCACACACACACTGACTGGCACACACAGTTACTGACAAACACATACACTGACTGATGCGCACACACACTGACTGATGCACACACACACACACACACACTGACTGACGCATACACACACACACTGACGCACACACACACACCCTGACTGGCGTGCACACACACACTGACTGACACGCACACACACACTGACTGGCTGACTCACACACACTGACTGACGCACACACACCACACACACACTGACTGGCACACACACTGACTGACACACACATACACTGACGGACGCACACACACACTGACTGACGCACACACACTGACTGACGCACACACACACACACTGACTGATGCACACACACACACTGACTGACACACACACACACACTGACGCACACACACACTGACTGCCGCACACACAGACACATACTGACTGACGCACACACACACACACTGACGCACACACACACTGACGCACACACACACTGACTGACGCACACACACGCACACACCGACTGGCACACACACACACACTGCCGCACACACACTGCATGAAGCAGGGGGGGGAGAACGGAGCTGTAAGGGGGGCGGGGGACCGGACCTGTAAATGGGGGGGGGACCGGACCTGTAAAGGGGGGGGGGGGCCGGATTGATGTCAACAGGAGACAGACAGGGGGGAGACAGGGGAAGAGAGAGGGGGGAGAGGGGGAGGTGATAGAGAGGGGGAGGGGAGAGAAAAGGGGGAAGGGAGAGGGAACATTACATCCCGGGTAACGCCGGGTATATCAGCTAGTTCTTTATAAAACTCATAGGAAATCTATAGGAAATAAAAAAAATATATATGACTGGCAGTGAGAATTTAATGGCCAGTATACAGTAGGTCAGAGGGCGCAAACTTATTTCCCTGCGCCCCCCTGCCGACAGTCTCCTCACTCTCGCGCCCCCTTACCCCCATTTACCTCCGCTCTGGCATTATGATGTCGCCGCATTGCCATGGCGACGCTGGAAGGAAGCCGCCGGAGCCAAGGTATGTAAAGGCTTACAGAGGCCCTGCAGCTCCCGGGAAGCGCGCGGGACCTCTGTAAACCCCGCAACCCCACCGCAGGCAGTCTCGCGCCCCTCCCAGTATGCGCACCGCTGAAGTAGGTAACACTCATATTTGAAGTACAATGATGTGTTTCCTTTATCAAATGTATGACTAATGCTTCCATAAAGCCTCTGCTGCTGACACGGTCTGTCTTGTAAAATTACATAATTTCTCTGAATAGAATTATTTATTTATAACATTTATATAGTGCCCTTATCCAAGGCCCTGTACATTAGTTAGTACTGACACAATATGATTTTGTTGGTGCCAGAGGCACAGGGAGATAAAGTGACTTGCTCAAGGTCACAAGGAGCTGACACCAGGATACATAATGATTAATTGGAATTAGGCATACCGTATGCTTGGAAATGTTCATATTTTTGCTAATAGCTAAATATTTTTGATGTCAGTATTGCAGATTCTTCGGCTCTAGTAAATAATCCTCATCAGTCTAGTCTGATGGACATGACTGAGAACTATATGAATCTTACCATCAGAAAATATATAAGTAACAATATTAGCAAGCAAATACAGTTAGGGGCTAAGAAAAGTCTGACAAAGACAAGGCAGAGGCACCAAAACGAGGCAGTCACCCCCCATAAGGATGTACCGTGCCTTATTGATTGTGTGGGTCTGCTCCCATATCCCCCTCCTTCTAAGAACATCTGTGTGTTCTCCCAGCAATATTTTCTGTGGATGATGCTTAAACTGATATTGATGTAGCCAGGTCCCCTCCAGTCCTCCGTTCCTCCCCTCCCCCCCCCCCCTTACCTCCGCTGCTGTGGAGGGTGTTCGGGGAGGCGACGGGCTCGCTGGCGGCTCCCTCCGCAGGGCGCCGCCATGTCCAGGTGCTCACGCATGCGCGGAGGCTTGTGCATGCGCAGAAGGGTTGCGGTGGCCATTACAGGGATGGAGAAGCGGCAGACATTGCACTCCGTACTGCAGGGACTGCCCACAGTTGCGCATGCGCAGTTAAGATTAGTGGCAGCTGAGGCCTGTCTGCCGGAAATAAACCCGACTTGATCTATATGTATCAGGCTTGGGAGTATGGGGGTCAGTCTATTTGCCAGAATTTTGCTGAACAGTTTTAGATCCGAATTAAGGAGGGCTATGGGGCGATAGTTACCACACTGTAGTGGGTCTCTCCCTTCCTTTGGTATGATTGCTAAATTAGCTTTAGACATAAATGGTGGGATGACTGTTCCTTCCAGAAACGCATTAAACATATCGAGTAGATACGGGGCCAGGACCGCCTTAAATTTTTTGTAGTATTGATTGGAGAATCCATCTGGGCCTGGCGTTTTGTTGTGTTTTAATTGGGCAATTGCATCTATCAATTCTTCTAGGGAGATTTCTTTATTTAGGTCTGAGAGGTTACTTTCCGAAAGTGTCGGAAGTTTACTCGCTTCTAAGTATGTATAGATAGCCTCTGCATCTGATGATTTATTTTTGGGAAAATTTAGGTTATATAATTTGTTATAATAGTCCGAAAATTCGTTCGCTATTTGCGTCTCACAATGTGTCTTCGTACCTGATTTTGTCAAAATAGCTGTTATTTGGGATTTAGCTCTCATACCGCGCAATTTGGAGGCGAGTAATCGGTCGGCTTTATTACCTTTATCATAATATTTTTGTTTGGTCCACCGTAACGCCCTCTCCACTTCATCCATTTGGGTCTGCTTAAGTTCAGATCTAGTTTTGTCTAGCAATTTGAATAGTTTTTTCGAGGGATTAGTTTTATGTTTCTGCTCCAAAAGTTGGACTTTCTCCACTAGCTCATTATAGAGTTTTTGCTTTATTTTTTTCTTATGTGATGCTATGGAGATAATATTCCCTCTGATTGTCGCCTTATGGGCTTCCCATAACATTGCTGGTGACTCTACAGAGCCCTTATTCAGCGTGAAGTATTCTCTGAGTTTTTGTTTAATCTCTATTTCTACATCTACTTGATTTAACAGAGAATCATTCAGTTTCCAATTATATTGGTTAGTTCTATAGAAGGGGAGGGAGAGTGTCAGCGAGACCGGGGTGCGATCCGACCAAGATATTGATCCTATGTCTGACTGGGAGGTTGCCTGGAAGATGTCTTTAGTACCCAGAAAATAATCAATCCTTGAGTAGGTTTGGTGTGGGGGGGAGAAATAGGAGTAGTCCCGCTGCCCCTGGTGCTGGTGCTCAGACAATACTAGAAATATTATAGATATAATCTACCATGTACATCTCTCATCCACAAAGGCCATCCTGTTGAGCTTGGATGCGGAAAAAGCATTCGACAGGATTAGGTGGGACTTCCTAGACCAAACCCTACTTAAATATGGATTTCAGGGCCCATATCTAGAAGGTGTAAGAGCCCTATACAGATCTCCCACGGCTATAGTGAAACTCCCAGGAGGAGACTCAAACCCTATAAACATAAAGAATGGTACTCGACAGGGATGTCCCTTGTCTCCGCTTCTGTTTGCTCTCTCTATTGAACCCTTGGCAGCAACAATTAGAGACGAAAAAACCATAAATGGAATTGTAATAGGAGAGACAAACTACAAAATATCCCTATTTGCCGACGACATTATCCTAACTCTCGCCAACCCCTTGATTTCACTCCCGAACTTACATTCACAACTAGATAAATTTAGCAAAATATCGGGATATAAAATCAACATGGATAAGTCGGAAGCATTGAACCTAACCCTATCGGATTCTGAAGTCAAATTATTACAAGCAGATTTTAAATATAAGTGGAACTCCACAAAGATCAAATACTTAGGAATCCAAATAACAAGGGAGTATAATACGCTATACAAACATAACTATCCACCATTATTTGAGAGGCTAAAAAAGGACCTCCAGAGCTGGAACGAATACCAGATATCTTGGTTAGGAAGAATAGCCACGATCAAAATGAATATCCTACCAAGGCTCCTGTATTATTTCCAGACTCTTCCTATAGATATTCCAATGCCGGAGCTTAAAAACATACAAAACAGAATTTTCCAATTTATCTGGCAAAATAAAAGACCCAGGGTAGCTAGATCTATTATGCTAGCCCCAAAAGATTGCGGAGGCTTGGCAGTCCCGGATATCATTAAATACTATTTGGCGGCCCAACTCAAACAAGCAATAATTTGGAACAATGATCCAGCCACCAGTTGCTGGGTGGGACTTGAGTCTACCTATACAAGACCTCTCTCTCTCCCGGCTGCTATGTGGACCGAGAGGGGAGGAGATACCTTCTTGGAAACATTAAAACTGGGAGCAATGAAATGTACATGGCGGATATGGTCTAGAAATAAAAATAAATATGGTCTGACAGCCAGTCCAACACTACTAACCCCTATATTCCATAACCCTGAATTCTCCCCAGGCTGGCTCCCACAGAGACTCAATAAATTTAAGATGTTAAAGCTGATGGTAGCTGACGACTTTGTAGATAACGGTATAATTCTACCACTCCAGGCGCTGGAGAAGAAACACAAAATCATAAATATACCAGTGTTTGGTTACCTCCAAATTAAGCATTACCTGCAATCAGTCTCCAAAGATTCGGCATTCAAAGATTTAACAAATTTTGAAAGACTGTGTAGGAAAGGATATTACTGTAAAGGGCTGATTTCGGAGATATATCTGGGCCTGGCGCGATCAGCGGGTTGTTCCCAACATAGCTATATGATCAAATGGGCAGAAGATTTGAATACAGAGATCGATAGAGAAGACTGGGAGGACATTTGGGAGGTAGCTGCAAAAACGTCAATCTGTACCACTATCAAAGAGAATATTTATAAAATTCTATTTCATTGGTACCTAATCCCGAGCAGGCTGGCTAAGATCTTCCCCGGGTTCCCGGATTTGTGCTGGAGGGGATGCGGGCAAAAAGGAGATATGGTTCATATTTGGTGGAGTTGCCCAAAAATTCAGGTATTCTGGGTCATGATACAAAGATTGATCAGAGAGTACTTGGGGGTGGAGGTTGAGGTGGAACCGCTGACCATGGTGCTGGCCAAACCAATAGATGAATTAGGAACGGCAGAAAGTAAGATGATCACTCATGTAATGACAGCTGCCCGCTGTGTTATTGCGGCTGCCTGGAAAAAGGTAAATGCGCCTTCTAGGCAGACTGTCTTACGGAGACTAAGGGAAATAAAGATGATGGAGCTCCTCACAGCACAGTTGAACCAGAAAACTGACAAATTTCACAAAATTTGGGAAATATGGCCAGGAAACTAGGGATCCCATATAAATAAATACAGAAATACCAGACAAATGGGCTCGTCCTACCCCCCCCCCCCCTTCCACCCCTCCCACCCTTCTTTTTCTTATTTTCTACGTTCTTCTCTTTCCTTTGTTAAGCTCATGAGAGACGCGTGTTATATCAATTATTTTATTTCAGATGACGAACTGTTAATGCTCTTTGTTGTATGGACAAGTGACACTGTTAAAACATCATATGTATTCCAAGACTATATATTTGTTATGTCTCTCTAAAACAATAAAAATAAATTGAAACAAAAAGAGTAGTGGCAGCTATTACCATGTTGCGCATGCACAGGAGAGATCGCGCACGTGGCCCCAATAGTAAAGAGGTCCACAAGGGACTACAACACCCAGCAGCCCCTGGGGCTGCTAACCACCTGACGCCAGGGAGCCAATAGGGTTACAGGATTACCATAGTGCAGTTAACGTTTAAACAGAAAACAATAGTAATATCAGAACTCTCAAATTAGCATATCAGACACGTTAGATAACATTAATAAATGTCCATCCATAGATATCCAAAATAGAAAAAATAAGGAGCAAAAATAGGAGGTAGTATAAAATCCAGAAGAGAAACACAGAGCCAAAAATAAAATACCAAATAGCATTTATCCGACACTGATAAAAATGGAGGCTTACAAGATTCCAAATAGGTTACAGCATGGGTGTAGGGATGAAGATGTTAGCTGAGTCGCGTTCTCGGGATCTCTTCACACCGCCACTGCATCCACTGGTCTCCGTCCTGCACCTCTGCTCGGAGCCGATACGTCACTTCCGGTTCCTCTAACACTCGAAGTAGACGTCACAGGAAATCCAACACAGACTCTCTTCCTCAAGATAGTATACTGAGGGCTACGCTCTACACGTTTCACCGTTCTGAATGACGGCTTCGTCAGGATAGCTTTAGCCCATAAAAGGATACTATATATACCCTTTTAAATTGACATTGACCTTTCCTCCTATAGGTCAGTGTGCGATGACATCTAAATTAAGGGTAAATGGCTATGTAAACCCTCCTCAACATAGAATCATCGCAATACAAATTTTATACATTTCATTTAAAATAGAATAAGACTTTATATTTTTAATTAAAATGTAACTTTAGCACCTTGTCCTCCTTTACAACATAAGGAACGGACCATTATTACTAATAATAAAAATTATAAATGCAATACATAAATTAAATACTACAAATAAATCTTACACATTAAAACATAAATCACCAAAAATATCCCCTATCTCTTAAATGAAATATAAGGAAGATGACGATTGTTGAATCTCAAAAATAAAAGAAAATACAAAGTTAGTAGAAAGTCACAACAGACATTAGGGACATGTATCTTGTCCGTATTTTCATTCAAACTTTTTGTACCAACCATTTATATCTTATATATAGTCCCTTACATACCCTATCATATAAGGGATTCTATACGACAATTAGCAAAAATCTAAAGGAAAGCACACAGTTCAAAGTCTACATTTAGACCCAATGGTATAAGTGACTTCAACGTGAAAATCCAAAAACTTTCTCTCTTTTTCAGGGCAATATTTCTGTCCCCACCTCTCCAATGTGGTAACACCTGTTCCAGTACTGTGAACTTAAGGCCTGATGTATCTCCCTGATGTTTTTTAATAAAGTGGGTTGATAGATAATGTGTAGTAACCCCTCTTCTCACATTCCCAATATGTTCGAGTATGCGAGTTTTAACAGCTCTAGAGGTTTGGCCTACATATTGTAACCCACATGGGCAATAATTAAGATATACAACATTGGGCCTCATGCAGTAAGCAGCGAAAAAATGCATTAGCCAGTTTAGCAATTAGCCATGTTTTTGGCGTGTTAAACTGGCTGTATGCTGTAAGGGGTGAATCCCTGGCGAATGAATTAGCCACCACCATTTGATAAAATGGCTAGTAACCGGTGGCGAGACGGCTGCCTGGCGAGAAACTGCCGAGAAGCCGTCCCCTGCCGAGATGTGTTTGCAGCAGAGAGAGATCCGCTGCTCTCTCGGCGCAAACATCGGCACATTAAAAATTATTGTTAAAACCATTTTTATTCATAGTGTACATGTGAAGGGGGTCTCCGGAGCTGAACCGCATTGGTTTCAGGTCCGGGGACCCCCTGCTTCCCGCGATACAGGCCCCTTTATGAGGTGCCGGTATCCCTCTGCATTTAAAGGTCCCGATCACGTGACCGCGGAATATAAACAAAGCAGAGGGATACTCCATAAAGGGGCCTGTATCTCAGGGAGCAGGGGGTTCCCGGACCTAAAACCAAAGCGGTTCAGCTCCGGAGACCCTCTGCACATCTACACTATGAATAAAATACACATATCAATAAAGACTCGTTAAGTTTGCGGCTATCTGCTATGGTAGCGAAGCAGCATGAATGTATTTTTAATAATACTGTACAGTGAGCAGGGGGTCCCCCGAGCTGAACCGCATAGCTTTGTGGACCAGGGACCCCCTGCTTCCCGAGTTACAAGCCCCGGTATGTGTGATCGGGTGGGCAGTGTCGCCGCCATGTTTATAGCGTCCCATACGCTACGTGCCCGCAATAAACATGGCGTCCACACTGTAACCGATGCCCCAAACAGGGGCTTGTAACTCGGGAAGCAGGGGGTCTCTGAGCCACAAATCAATGCGGTTCAGCTCAGGGGACCCCCTGCTCCCGCACAATATTATTAAAATACATTAATGCTGCGGATAGCCGCTAAGGCAATGAAGGGGTTAGCGCATAATAGCATTTTTATTGGGGACAAATGCCACAAATGGATAATAGTGCAGTTGTCCATTTAAAATACATACAGAACAATAAATACATTAAATACATATAGCACATGTAGCACTCACCCATGCCCGGCTGCCACGATGAAGGCCATCCTCATCTTCATCCTGCTAATGCCCCATCCGCTTTTGCAAAACAAACACAAGAATAAAAACATCCAATGTAATGTCCCCTAACCCCTTAATCACCATAGCGGTTATTAACTGCTACAGTCTTTAAGGGGTTAACCCACCATCCCCCACATACCCTCCCCCACTAACCCCCCACCCCCTGAGGCCTAACCACCCTCACCCACTACCCACAAGGGAGTCCTACCACATACCCTTGGGGCTAATACCCCCTCCCCCCACCACATACAGTACAATAATGTGCCAAATAACTATTATCCACATAGGGATAATACATTATTTGGCCATTATTAAACACATTAAATACCATAGTAAAATAAAGAAAATTCTACTAACCTCATCAATAAGAAGGCATTGTCGCCAGCATCATCCTTGGGGTCCGTTGCCAAAATAATAGATAGCCAATACATTTCAATGACATTCACATATCAATGAACCCCTTCATCACCTTCCTTTGTACCCACCCTTCACACATTCCTTTGTACAGTGGCTTCATCTTGAAAAAATACAATAAAAATAAAAAAAACAATATATATATATATATATATATATATATATATATATATATATATATATATATATATATATATATATATATATATACACACACATATATATATACACATATATATATACACACACATGATGAACCAATATACAAATAAATGTCTCCGGGTTAACAAAAACATGCTCAAATAAAAATAACACTTATCCATAACATGCTCAATGAAATACAATGCTATTTCCTAAACAAATCAAATGTAATCATTCAATCTAAAGCATCAAATGCCAATCCAAAGCCTCAAATGCCACTTAAAACATTGCATTTACATTGTATACATGCTGCATAAAATGTAAGCTACATGTAGACGCTGCAAATCAATGTTAACAATACAATATTCTAACTACAATAGCATAACATCCAAAGAAGTATACAATGTAATCCAATAAAGTCACCATCAATGAATTAACATACATGAATTACATCCCTAAACAATTAAAATAGCATCCATACCAATTACACAATTAACTATAGCAACCGTTACAGAGAACAAGTTACCATCATAAAAAATAGGACACCAACAATTACAATATACTAAAGCAAGCCTCACCATTACCTACAGTACAGCATAGAAGCCCAAAAATTAGATCTATCTAATTATAAAATACATTTAACACACATCTATGCATAGTAGCATAGCCAAAATCATTTACAATAGTGCAAATCAAGCTTTTACAACACTATCATTTCTTACCCTGTATGTATATATCTCTCTAGACATACATACATACATACATACAGTGGCAAGAAATGATGTACATTAAAAAAAATAAACACATGAAAAAAGCAAAAAAAAACCACAGTAACATAAAATACATTTCTTTAGTTAACTTACCATTACTTGACCCACTCACCGACTCCCGTTGATCAGCTTACTCACGAACCAATCCACGAACAGGAACCCATAAAATAAAAAACCATAAAATAATAAACATTAAAATAATAAAACACGACAATCCAGGGGTCTTCTACTTGTAATCCATCTTCATCTGTATTCTTCTATCTTCTTCCGGGGTCTTCTTCCCGTCTTTGGCCACGCCCTGGTCTTCTTTCTTCTCCGTAGGTCCTTCCTCCTCGGCGTCTGGCTTCAAAATGAGACGACATAGGCTTTTAAAGGCCTATGACGTCACATTTTCGTCATGGTTCCCACGGCCCTGATTGGGCCGTGAAAACCATGTGTTTTGGCCGATAAAAAAAAAATGATGACGTCACTTAAAGGCAATGAAAGCAAAGCCAATCAGAATGGCTTTGCTTCAATTGCCTTTAAGATGACGTCATTAAAAGAAACATGGCCGGCCTCACATGGTACGGTAACATCTATTACCTTCCTTTATAGTTTTGGGTAATGCACTTGGGGCTAATCTATTTTTGAGCACCTTAGCACTTTTAAAGATTACTGTAGGTTTCTCAGGGACTATTTCTCCTAATACGGGATCATTTTTGACAATGTGCCAATGCTTACACAAAATTTTGGAACTTCTTTCAGATTGCCTATTATAGTTTGTCAAAAAAGAAAATTCCAAATTCTTGTTAGATCCTATTTTCTTTTTGTTATTCAATAGATCTTTTCTATCTAGACCCTCTGCTTTTCTTATATAGCATCAGTAATGATCTCATCATCATAGTTTTTTTTCTTTAAATCTATCCTGTAGGAAGGCTGATTGTTTATAAAAATTACTGACATCTGAACAATTCCTCCTAATCCGCCTTATTTGTCCATATGGGACATTTTGTAACCATTTAGGGTGATGGCAACTATCAGTGGATATATAGTTTTTAATGTCCACACCTTTAAAGAAGGTCTGTGTGTTTATTAACCCATCTTCAATTAAAATCGTCAGGTCCAAGAAATGAACTCTTTCCTGACTATATTCACACGTAAATTTTAAATTAAGTGGATTATCATTGAGATAATGGGTACTGTATTAGAGTTGGTTGTGATCTGTAGCTCCTTCACTGGAAGCTTTAGAAATTTAGTCTTGGTCCCAAATACTAGTGTTACAGTCTTGTCAGTGTTTAAAAACAGTTTTTGGGGGGAAATCCAATTTTCAAGTCTCAAAATGTCAGATTGAAGTACGTGTCCATAGTCAGAGAGGCTATGGCTGTGTGCATATATGATTGTGTCATCTGCATACATGCGTATGAAGCTCCCTTACATGCTGTAGGAAGATCATTGATGAACACTGAGAAGAGTAGGGGGCCCAGAACAGAGCCTTGCGGGACACCATAGGTGATATCCAAGGGGTTGGAGTTAGTGCCCGAGATAGACACATGTTGGTCTCTACCTGATAGGTCGGAATGAAACCAGTTTAAAGCATGCTTCCCTATGCCAGAGCACTGGAGTTTGTTTAGCAAGATAACATAATCAACAGTATCAAAAGCCTTTGCAAAATCTAGGAATATTGCACCAATAAGTTGTCCCCGTTCCATTCCACGCTGGATCTCATTGCAAACTTTTAGTAGTTAGCGTGGAGTGTTTGGGGCGAAAGCCAGAATTGGAATTGGCTAGGAAAATTTGTCTTGGTATAGTAATCGCTTAATTGGGAGTGAACACATTTTCCCATGACTTTGGATAGTATTGGGAGAAGATTCCACAGTGAAAAAGAGCTTGCGCTTGAAACGCGTTGGTGGGGGGACTTTTGTACCCCATAATGCTGTTATATTTTTGTTTGTAGAATCCATTAAATTACCTTTTTATGGGAACTAGCTCTCATTTGAATTCCTCATTCACTTCTTGATCCTGTGCTGCTGGTGCCTGCTTTTTCCTATCTGTATACTTTTGGAAGAAGATTGGCCTCTAGTTTGAGACAGTGTTTTTATCCCCACTTTTGAAGATTGGGACAACTCTGGCAGTTTTCAAGGTCTTAGGATATTGCCTGAAAACAAAATAGAGTTGATTAGGGAAGCAAGCGGTTTGGCAATGGCTGGAGCACCAAGTCGTAGGAACTTAGATTGCAGTAGGTCGGGTCCACATTGGCTGCTTAGTTTTAATTTGAGGAACGCTTGTGTAATCTCCTACTCCCTCACACACCACCAGAGACCCTGGACTGACGTAGAGAGAGCCCTGCCTACAGGTACCTCTCTTTGGATTTGTGTCAAAGGCTTGTAAGAGGCCTAGCCTTCCAGCCCTCACATAGGGATTGCTGAAATATTAATTAAGTCAATCCCATACATGGAGTTAGGCCTGGTTGTTATTTTGCTGCTCTAACTTTCTTTGCTACTTACTTACTGGACCGCTACCACCTAAAGGACACTCCACGAATAAAAATAATCGCCTGCAAAATGAAATTGCCCGGACTCTTCTGTTTTTATCCGAAAACTCCCAATGATGGGTCTGTGGTGTTTTATCAGACTTTTTTCGGTTAAAAGTGAAAAGCGGTATATTTAAAGACGGCTAAAAAATACCAAATGAAGACAGGAAATAAGGTAAAATTGACAAATGTACATTTAGATTCCAGAACGAATAAAACAATTGATAACCTTAAACTCCTTTGCCGATTCCTTTCACTCACTAGTATGGAACTGCATTTACAGCAGCAACATTATGATGATTCGGTTTATGTATATAGATATTTTGTCCTAGATTCACTAAGAGGTGCTATTTCATAAGACAACTTATCACCCATTGAACTAAATGGATAATAAAAGGCAATTTTTACTAAGCAGTGCTACTTTATAAGTCACATAATAGGGCTGTAAGGGACCATATTTATTACGGTGTGCTGGAAGGCATCGAATGGACTAGCAAGGCATAGTAAGTATGTTCCTTCACCTTTCATTAAATTACTTACGTAAGAAGCTGGCCAAACCACACTGTCAAACTTACTTGGCAAAACCAGATTATTGGCAAAACCAAATTGTGAAGCATTTGAAGCAGCACAAGATTTATTCATGGAAATCCTTTACATATCTGCAGACGCACTGCTTTGTGACTATTTTATACTGTACAGGGTAGAAGAACATAGTTCTGTAATAGTGCTCCTAATGACCAAGGATAATGGATGTATAATCAATTGCAATTATCTTGATTGAAGAAGAACAATAAACGGTTGGAATTATACACAAATGAGTACTGGGGTATGCAGGTGGGCATAAAATAAAGACATATATATATAGTCCTGGTGAGTGTTGTAAGTGAAGATATATAAGCCCCACCACATCACTCCCAATAGGGACCAAGTTTATAACCGCCTATAAACACCTGTAGTGTACCTCCCAGTTGATTGCTGAGATGCAGTAACTCACGTGAACCATGCCCGTTTTCTTCTGATGTGCGTGCTTCTGCTGAGTAGAGTAAACAGTCTGGAAACCACAGGATGCGGCAATGCAGAGCACAGCGGAACAACAGGACTCCACAGGACAGCAGTGGTAAGGTAAAAAAATTCTTTATTTAACACGTCATGGTGCAGACAGGGATGGGTGCAAAATCTCCTCCTCTTACGCGTTTCACGCCTGTGTGGCGCTTCGTCAGAGAGTGAAGATAGGTGCGCTGCGTTCCCCCTCTTATACTGAACTAATTGCCTTGAATTGCATTCAGCCGCCTGTGGTTACCAGACTATTTTATACTGTACATTCAGTTCTTTCAGAATACACTTTTTAAAAACTTGGGCCCAAGGAGCTTTTCCCTTGTACAATTGGATTTTCTTTCGTCAGCATTTAAGCACAATATTGAAGACTTTTACATACCAGCAGATAAATTCTTCCAAAGAAATAACCGAGGCATGTAAAAGCAAAAAGAGCCAGATAAATGTATTCAGCAGTCACCACAGAGGGCACTGCGAGTGCTATCTGCAACAATAAGAAAATCTATGCCACTGACATTAAAATGAAATAGGAATTCACACATTGGCACATTTAATCTACAGCAGGGTCAGTGCAAGGGTATTCTGCACTGTAGGTGGACCTTCTCATCCTTTATATCTCTCAAACCCCCTTATCATCCTCTCTCTCTCCCCTCCCCTCATCTTCTCACCCCCTCCCTATACTCTCCTGCCTCCTCTTCCCCCTCATTTTCTTCTCTCTCTCCCCCTCCTCTTCCTCCCCTCCTCCTCTCCCCCTCCTTTCTCTCACTCCCCTTCATCGTCTTTCTCAGCCCATCCCTCATCGTCTCTCTCACCCATCTTCTCTAACACACCCCTCCTCATCCTCTAACCCCTCCCCCCTCTTCCTCTCACCCCTCCTCCAATCTTCCTCTCACCACTCCTCCCCTCTTCCTCTCGCCACTTCTCCCCTCTTCCTCTCGCTACTCCTCCCCTCTTCCCCCTCTTCTCTCACCCTAACTTTCCAGCGGAGGACCGCGGGAGTGGAGCTGGGCGGTGGAAGAGGAAGCCAGTGGCAATAGGAAGCCGCACCAGATGACATCACGCTTCCTGTTGGCCTTCAGGGTGCGGCAGCTTTGAAACGTTGACATAAAATAAACCCTGGCCCCTACTACGGAAATAAGTATCTGAAATTAATGGGGTTCAGCCTGCTTCAATCCCGAGTAAAAAATAAAAACAATAGAGAAAAAAAAAAGAAGAGCATGGATAGCCGCTTTAATATTTTCGAGCTAAAGTAACCGGCTTCCCACGGGTTGCAGTACTCTGAAATCATATTTTCCATTGCAGGCTTGAAATTGGGAATCAATGGCTAAAGGTACCCTCTTTAACCCGATCAATAATTCCACCTTCTAGTGAATGATGCTGCACCCCCAACCTCCAGTCACGGAGGTTCCCACTCCAAATTATGTGGTATGCACCCTCTTCACTGCCAGGCTCTCTCAGTGAACTGCCCCCCTCAGTGACACTTACACCCCATCAGTGACCTTCCTCCCTTACACCACCACCACCACACACTCCCCACCTCCCAGCCTCTCCCTCCCCCATGTATTATTCTTCCCCCTCTGTTTCTCACTCCTCCTCTCATTCTTGCTCCACCTGACTATCTTAACCCCCTCTCCCCCTCCCTCTCTTTCACACCAAACTCTCCCCTCCCCCTCTCTAACCCCCCCCCCACCCTTGTACCTACATTCTTCCCCTAAGGAATGTCCAGAAGGCTGGCAGCTCAGCGCGCTGACCAATCACATACAGTACCTCTCCACAGGGAGAAGGAACAACCAATCAGAGGCGGAGGAGTTAAAAACAGGAGAAAAAAAATCCCAAAACCACACACAGGGTCCTCTTAGTATGCATATATTGCATCATATGCAGTTTCAGGTGTCTAGGTTTGATAATCTTGGAGCTATGGCTCTTGCAGACAACACACAGGCTCTTTTATTATTAGATAAGTAACTGGCTTTGCGTGGTTTGCAGTACTCAGAGTCATTTTTTCAATTTCATACTTGAAACCACCCAGTGACAGAGACTCCCACCTCAAATTATAGTGACATCCACCCTCTTCGCTGACACATTCCCTCAGTGACCTTCCTCTCCAGTGACACTCAGACCCCATTACACCTTCCTCAGTGACCTTCCTCTATTTCACCCCCACCTCTCACACTCACCCTCTCACCCTCTCCCTCCACCCATATATCTCTCACGACTGCGACTTGAAAATAAATAAGTTTAATATACAGTAATATCGCACACTGCAAAACACTCCCATGTAACAATGGCAATCTAATTTTCAACAAACTGTCCGAAAGTCGAAAAACAACACACAAAACGAATTATTCTCAAGAGGTCTGTCATGATAATATCATGAGTTATTATGTATTTTAATTCATCTGGTTCTTCAGGGGTTAATGGTGCAACAAGTTGGGTTTAAAGATACAATCAATAGGGTTTATGACTTGTCATGGATTTGTTCTGAGCTTCAAAGGAAGGGTTTATGGCCTGCTAATGCTCCAGCCAGGCCTAGTGTTACATTGATATGCTCTAGAGATAGGAACATATGTTTTGCAGAGCTGGAAATACATTGTGGCTTTCCTGACACACACATAAACAGAATACTGTTGATGAGGGTTTCAAAGCATCCCTGGAAGGGTATGGCTATCCTATACCATCTTACAGATATGAAACAAGGAACCAGGGACTGGGCAGCGATGCTGACAGATATAATTTTGATATTTGCATACGTGGCAGGGAAATGAACGCAATGGGTCCAGATATGGGAGGTCTGGCACGTAATGGGGAACAGATATTCATTTGTCGTTCAGGTTTAGGGGTGTTTTTTTGCGTGTCAAGTGCATAGTTTTTTCTATCATAAAAAGGGACCTCAGACCCTGGCGAATATATTAATTTTACATCTTTTATTTGCATAACTATCTCGGGTGGTGGCGGAGTATAGATATGATTGCAATTGAGTAAGGGGTTAATATTAACTCGTTGGAGGTACCTTGCAGAGGAGAAAGGTAAGTTGGCTAGAGTATCCGTGTGTATTAACACTGATTACATATTTAAGTCACGTGCCAACCTGTTTGCTGTTCGTGACCCGTGGTATATGGGGACGGATTTAGGGGAGATATTGTCCATTTGAGGGACCTTTGCGGAGGTGAAAAGTGGGACAGCTTGCGAGCTGTGTATTAACCCTTGTCTGGTATGCAAGTCACATGCGCACGGATGTGCTGTACATGACAAGATCCATGATGTATAATCAGCAATACTGCCGAAAACCAATCAAAAACCTATTGCGCAGTGAATAATTATCACTGCCACCAGTCAAAGACAATCTACAAGTTATTGTTGTTGTACAGTGTTGTTTGATACCATGGTTACAATACATTTTTAATATTTAATTTCGCTGAAACAGTTCCAGCAAATTGCCTGTAAATGTAGTGCAAGTTGCAAAATGATACATTTAAGGTTTCGTATCAAGAATCCGGTTTAATTTTTTTGATCACTTTTAAAAACAGATCTAAGTTAGGATTGCACAAAGGTACACTTAAAATGTCATCAGAATCGGTCAAGGTGTTTGGCCTGTGGAGAGAGAAGAAACAAACAAAATAACACGCCTAAAGTGGCCACAAAGTCTAGTTGAAGCTTTTGATTGACTCGCTGATCCAATAAATATAACTACCTGCCAGGGTAACTTCATTACTCGCTATGCAGTACATTTGAAGATAGCAAAGGTAAGAAGAATACATACAATACTGTATTGTGTTGGTCCCTGTTTGAGCACCCTAACCCACTCATGGATTTAGCTCATAGTAGTGAAGCACGCACTGCAGTCCCATCATGGGGGGTGCTATCTTTCAAGTCACATCCCCCTGGGGCATATGCTGCAGCGCATCGTCAGCTTGTACAGTGGTGTTCAGGCACCTCTTAACCCTGGAACGTAGTGACATAAAGGCACTCGACAGAGAGTCCAAAGTGGGGTGCTATCTTTCAAGATCATCCCCGATAGCCATACTTACTGCGGCACCTGGCACGATACAGTGTGGTTCAGACACCTCTCTGCCTTCGGAAGTGAAAGGGACCCGGCACTGATACAGTGTGGTTCAGACACTTCTCAGATCTGCCTAATGTCCCGGACAAGGTAAAACGATGGCCTTGATACATTGCTTATCAGGCACCTCTCATGTGGCAGCGGGTGAGGTTGCATCATGAGCGGGTACCATCTGGGGGTACACCGCTAGCAACCAACTGGGAACGCTCCGGTCTAGATACGGTGAGTTCCCCCATTCACTTATCCTTCGGCATGTTTCCCAGCAATTCTGTCTGCCCCTGTTGCTTTCATCTCAGCAGCGCCTCCAAATGTAGCACCTGTTCCCCCCTGCCACAGAAGATCTGGCCACTACATGGTATTGTCCCCAGTGCTGTAGCTCACCTGCTGGTTTAGGAGGTCTGAGTGGCTCCGCCATTGTAGTTTGGGAGCAGCAACAGGGCAGGCTTTCTCCATCTCTTTACTGTGCAGTGCCTCCATCCCATGAGGATCCTGTTGGATGCAGGATGGTCTCCACAGGCAATACTCCTTTCCAATAATCACACACCATAGTTGGTCCAACTGTAGTTTTATTGTATAACAGCAGGATCGTCCTTTAGCCCTGGAGCAGAACCCAGGGGCTTAAGGCCCCCAGAGCCCCTCCCAATCTCTTTGACCTTCTGGTAGGGAAAAGGGTATCACACTGTCCCATAATCAACCACACTCAATGTGGTGGCGTGTCAGCTTTTATACCCGGGGGAAGGGCTTGTAACCCTGCCCCATAACAGGGCAGGTCTAGGTACTGACATGCAACACACCATATACATGTGACCCATTCAGTACCATCCCCAGGTATAACACTAACTGCCGGTTTAGGCCTGCCCCTGGAAAAGGCAACAAAGCACCCACCCAGGCTGCAACTGCAGGCTTGACCCTGCACAGGAGTTTAACCCCAACACTGTCTGTTCCTATTAAGACTTATAGTGTTGAGGCTTGTGGAAGGCTATAGCCAGGGGCACTTTGCTACACAGGGAATATATAAATATCACACATGATTGCTTGTGAATGAAATACCCAAATATATGTAGTGCATTTTTGCTATCACAACTGCCTGAAACATATACAACATCTTCCATTTATATAGCCTTTAATTCCCAAAGCACTTAATGATACTTCAGTGGCTATTCATACAGACACCACTGGAATTGAACTGTGTCCGTGCATCCGTAACATTGAGATCTACAAAGTGGCCTCCAGTAGAGGAAGAGACAATTATACGGAGGCTACCAGCTGTAGAAGGTTCCCCAGACCAGAGGCGTCATAGAGGAGACGAGGCTGTGAGCGGTTCAACTCATGATGCCAAGAATTATGGGATATTTGCCTTTTAATTTCGTACATATTGTATCATATATATTGTAAGTACGATTCCAAATTTCTTTTATAATATAAAATATTTGTATTTACTGATCTTCGCTATGGATGCATTTTCTCTCCTGCATTCTCTCTCCTGCACTGAGAATCTCTCCTGAGAATCTCCACAAGCACAGATATTGCCACAGTTTTGGAGTCACGCTTTTATTTTCTACACACTGTGAGTAGGCACTCTATATGAGCCAAAACTGACATTATTTTCCAGATTTTATTTCAAACATCTGCACTTAAATATTATTCTTTGTTGATTTTCTCCTTTGCTCCCCCTGGATTGTGAGAAGAATTACAGTGTTTTGGGACCAGTGAAGACAGCCCTTCCAGAGGGTTTGGGCAGGGAGTCGCAACTTTATTTTTCTGTTTGTTTTCATCACTGCACATTTTTCTGCACTATATATATATACAGTGTGTGTGTGTGTGTGTGTGTGTGTGTGTGTGTGTGTGTGTGTGTGTGTGTGTGTGTGTGTGTGTGTGTGAACCACTGGCATTGCCACACAAATTGTTCACTGTGTATATTTGCACTTACTTTATTGTTAGTGACCACTCTTTGTGGAAGCGCCTAAATAATCACTTTTTTTGTGTGCTTTTATCTTTATTTATATAACACCCACAGTGAACTTACAAAAGAGACAATACAGTACAGGGAATTATAATACAATACAAAATCAGACAATAGGAAACCCCTTCCCTGCTGAGCTTACATTGTAAGTGGTATATTGGGACAGTGAGAAAATCAGTGCATTTTCGTCCAACTATGGAGCTATGCAGTAAGCACCGATAAGCCACTTATTGAGGCATTTTTGCCAAAAAGACCTTCTACTATTCAGTAAATCTCGTTAAGTCGGAGATAAAAGCCCTTTTCGGCAAAAAAAATTTTTTCGGGAAAAAAAAAATCACCAAACGAGTGTCGAGAAGCAGTTTTTCAAACACATGCAATTCTAGTAGCCCCGATTAGCTTATCGAGGCTAATCGCATCTCTAGAATAGAGATTTCATCTCAAAATCCTCCCGCCAGGAAAAGTTGGCAGAAAGGTGGTGAGAAGCTGCCGAGAAGCAGCAAGAGGGAACTTACAGTAGAAAAAAATGCTTTTTTCCTGCATCGGATTGATATATCCATGTGATTTGAAGGATGTGACGTACCTCCCTTGGAAAAATAAAAAGAAAAAATTCGGGCACAGCAACTGGAAACGAAGGCTGGTTAATGCTGATAAAAAGTTCTTTATTAAGGCAAATGAGCCAATATAAAAAGCACAGGGTATCCCCTGACGCGTTTCCCGCCACTCAGGGCGCTTTCCCGTCTGAGGCGGGAAACGCGTCAGGGGATACTCTGTGCTTTTTATATTGGCTCATATGCCTTAATAAAGAACTTTTTATCAGCATTAACCAGCCTTCGTTTCCAGTTGCTGTGCCCGAATTTGTTCTTTTTATTTTACCATTTGGCTACTTCCATTCGGAGCACGCTTATGGACGGCATATATATACATCTCAACATCCGGTGAGATTTGAATTGGCGCTCGGCCACTGCTCCGGTGCCAGCAGGGAGTGCTCTGTGGCAGTCCCGGTGGAACAATGCAGGCAGCCAGAGACCGGTGATCGGCGGGACGCGGCGTGATGACGTCATAGTGTCGACACTTCCTGGAGAGTCAACGTGGATCAGGAGGTTGACAGCACAGTCTGGAGCCCCCCCTCCCGGGTCGATTCCCTGCCTCTACACCGGATCGTGGGTAGTCCAAGGGCAACAGCGCGGTCTGGAGCCCCCCCCAATACCTCCCCCTGGATCAAGTCTTTGCCTCTACATTGGATCGAAGGAGCTATCCAGGGCATCATATCCTCAGCTAAGTGCCATACCCCCATACTCTTTCTCTTTTCTTCACTCACCTGTGTAGTTGCCTCTGTTATACACCGTGTATTAGGCATGACACATTAGCTATTCTTGGTGTCACTGCCAGACACGGAGAGGTTCAACAGGTTGCACTATCAAGGGGGAGACACACACGCTGGTTTGTGGGGTACATTAAAGATGGACTACCAATCATTGTGGCCTGATACACCTTCATTTATTCATTTTGCCGTCCTATGACTTCACCTCAAGGTCCTTTATACCACATTCGCTGCTATTGTTATTGGAGCACACAGAGGGCAGCTCCTCTACCCGTACCTCCCTTGGAGATGACATCACATCCTGAAAAAAAATAGAGGTGGGCACATGATACAGCATACAATCAGATTGGAGTTGTACCATCTGACCATAAAATGTGACGTCACAGGCCATATATAAGATCTGTATGTCTCATTTTACCTCAAGAAGCCGACGAGAGAACATCCTGTTCTGGATTTACCATGGGGTTTAGGATTGACATATGAAGAAAGAAGATTAAAAAAAGATAGAAATAATTACAGAAGAAGATAGAAGAAGGTGCTAGAAGATAAAACAAAGAAGAATTTTGTTACCTGTTCCGGATTTTCAAGGTGGATGAAGTTGGCGTTGGATTGACTTTGATGACGTCGCGATACGAGAGCTAGCAGAATCACTGGGATTCGGAGGGTCAACGCTTCTATAGGTAAGAAAAATATTGAATGTATACAATTTTATTTTTACAGGTTTTTGTTGTATTTGTTTCTTTTAATGTTTTTCATTGCCCACTGACTGATAATGTATTAATCTGTGCCCATTTAGGGTACAGATAAATACAGTAACAGGCAATGCTTTTTTTGGCTAAAGCTTGTTTTCTATTGATTGTTGTTTTATTTTTTTTCCGTTTATTGTTTGGCTTAAATTATTTGTAATTTGGATGGCTTGTTTTTATTTCATTTTCTGATTGTTTAGCGTTTTGAATTAATTTTTTCTTTTGTTGGCTACTGGTTTAAATTCATGAATTGTTTTGTTGGCTAGTGTTTAAAATTAATTAATTGTTTTGTTGGTTAGTGCTTTTATTTCTTAAATTGATTGGTTGGCTAGTGCTTTTATTTATTTAATTGGGGTGTTTAGATGCTTGTGTATATCTTTTATTATTGTGTATTTTTGGCCATGCTTTTTTATTAGGGTGACCATTGACTGCTGTAGTGGCCTATCATGCCCATATTACTGTATATGGGTATGATATACCACTATGCCAATCAATGGATAGAGGGTGGGTATAGTGGGTGCTCAGGCCTCCCGGGTGGATAGCGGGGGAGTGTTGGTTAACCCCTTAATTACTATAGCAGTTTTAACTGCTACAGTGATTAAGGTGTTAATGGCCATTAGATTGTATTCTTTCTTGTATTCTTTCTGGAAACAGAGGGCATGGACCTGCAGTATGATGTTGAGGATGCCCTTCATGATGACATGGGTAAGTTGAACGTTTTATTTACTTTATTTATGCTGGCTGGCTAATGTATTGGGGGGGGAGTGTATTTATTGTAATGTGTTAAAAAAAATTGCCACAGGATTGGTACCGCAGGCCAGCAGGGACCCGCGGGGACCTCCGGAGGACCCCTGGACACCCACAGGGATCACCTGAGAACCCACAGACACCCGTGGGGACCACCCGAAGGCCCGCAGACACCCGCAGGGACCACCCGAGGACTCCCAGACACCCGTGGAAACCACCTGGAGGCCCACAGACACTCGCGGGGACCACCCAGGGACCCTGCCGGCCTTTGGCATTAATCCTGTTTAGAAAATGTTTTAAATGTTTTTATGTGGGGACACAAGGGATGGGTGGGTTGTGTATTGGTGGTTAGTACATATTGTAATGTTTATTGGGGGCAGAGGGGGTGAGTGAAGGGCCAATTACCCGCTTCACTCAGCCCCTCTGCCCTCAATACACCTGCTATTGTGCCTTAACCCCTTCATTGCCTTAGCGGCTATCCGCTAAGGTAATGAATCTGCTGTAATGTAATTTTATTAATAGTGTGCGGGAGCAGGGTGTCTCCTGAGCTGAAGCGCTTTGATTTATGCCTCAGCGACCCCCTGCTTCCTGAGTTACAGGCCCTGGTATGGAAGCTGGGGCATCGGGTGCCGGTATCGCCGTTATTTGTATATCATCCGCGTCACGTGACCGGGGGATTTAAATAATGACGGTGATACCGGCACCCCTTACCAAGGCCTGTAACTCGGGAACCAGGGGGTCCCCGAGGCTGAAATCAAAGCGGTTTATCTCAGGAGACCTCCTGCTCCCACACAATGTGAATAAAAATTACATTAAAGCAGCTTTATTACCGTAGCAGATAGCCACAACGGTAACAAATTTGTTAAATTTTTTATTTGGGTTTTAATACTAGTGCATTGTAGCAGGGGGTGTCCGGAGCAGAACCTTGTTGATTAGAGGTCTGGGAACCCCCTGCTTCCCGAGATTCACGCCCCGTTATGGGGTGCCGGTATCTCCTATGCATTTAAATGTCCCGCGTCACGTGACCTTGGGAATAAAATGCATAGGAGATACCAGCACCCCATAACGGGGCCTGTATCTCGGGAAGCAGGGGGTCCCCAGACCTCAAATCAATGAGGTTCTGCTCCCGAGACCCACTGCTACAATAGACTAGTATTACATTTTATATAAAAAAAATTGATCTCTGGCGAGATTTGTGCTGGGAGAGGCGTCTCTCTCTCTTTCTGCAGCAGAAAGAAATCGCCGGGTGAGCGCTTTTCAGAGCGGCGATCATCAAATCGCCGGCCACTCGCCAGTATTGCAAATGTTGCTATCACAGGTATTCTGGGCTTTCTGCATACCGTGATAGCAAAGCTGTCAAAACTGGCCCTGCGATATTTCCCCTCTGGTGCTTAGTGCATAGGCCCCTATGCATATATTTATCATGCTGTAAGACATGAAGCCAAAAACAGGATTCACTAAGAAATGAAGGCCATTTTTTTTGGTCAGGATGGTTGTATTTCCTTTCCCTTTAAGATGACGTCACAAAAACCAAGATGGATACCATCACATGTTACTTAAACCAATCAGATTGTGAGATGCACATCCAGAATCTGATTGGTTGTTTGAAACCATGTGACACAGTCAATTTTTGGAAAGGATGTGACGTCATCCAAAGGGAGTGCGGGTCTGCCATTTTTTGCCCTATTGGACGATTTTTTTGTCTCTTACTGTTTAGGGGCGATAAAAAGCCATTATACTTCACTGTTATCACTGCTTTGTGAATAGGAGAGCAGGCAGTATCACGCTATATTGGCATTTATCACCCACTAACCCACTTATGCTTTGTGAATAGGTCCCTTAGTGCAGTAGATGGTAGAGTGTAAGGACCTGCACAAAGGGACTGCATCATTCTATATAGGCCCCCAGTAGACAGCTATACACCATCTGACTTCACACAAACTATAAAAAGGCATCTGTCTTGTCCTCCAGTGCTTAGCAACAAGCTTGCTACCCTGGAGGCAGGTTCTCTGTTTCACTGCTGCTTGGAAGCTCCCAGACTTGCTGTTGGCTCTTGCGAAAAGCTTATATCGATTCCAGGTTGTCCTATTACTCTGCTGCTGGTTCCCTGCTCTGACTTTTGGCTTGATCAATTACGTTTGTTTAACACCTGCCCTGACCTTGGGTCATCTGAGTACTCTATCTGCCTGCTCCTTCTTGAACTCTCTTCCTACATCACACCACAGATCCGGTCTCCTGGTTCCAGCTACCAATGAGAATCCCTATTGATCCGATAATACAGACTCTCCCGTGGATTCTCCTTCGAACCCCTGACACAGTGCTTGGCCAGGGTGGTTGGTAGAAGGGACAGTAGCCATGAGTGCAAGCTATTGAAATGCTTCATTTAAGAGGTGAGTTTTAAAGTTTGATTTAAAGGTGGTGAGAAAAGGTGCTTGGCGTATACCGAATGTGAGGGAGTTCCACTGCTAAGCGGCAATCAGGGGAAAAGACTTAAGGCTAGAGAAAGCCAGAAAAGTGAAAGGGGTGGAAAGTGGGCATGTTGTAGAGTGCAGGAGCTCAGCAGGGGCATAATGAGAGATTAGAGTTGATACGGAGCAGATGAGTGGAGAGCTTTGAAGGTAAGGAGGTGAACTTTTTAGATCTGAAACTTGATGGGAAGCCAGGAGAAGGATGTGAGGAGATGAATTTTGTGTAGATTGCAAAGGAAGAGGCTGTGAAGCATGGAGGCTTGTTGGCAGTATGTTATAATAATCCAGACTGGAGAGGATAAGGGGATGTATTAGAGTTTTAGTAGTAGATGGACAGAGGAAAGAGCGGATCTTGGCAATGTTACGGAGGAAGAAGCTGCAAATTTTAGCCAAGCTGTGAATGTGAAAGAGAAGGAAAGGGTCAAAAGTCACTTCAAGGCAACGTGCTTTGATGTGATGTAAAAATGTAATGTTAAGTCAGGTTTTGGGGGGAAATATAAGGAGCTTAGTTTTAGACATTAAGTATCATCTGTGTATCATCTGCATAGAGATGATACCTGAAGCCAAAAGAGTTGATAGGTTGACCAAGTGATAGTGTCTAGACAGAGCTGGTTTTAGAGTTTTCCCACCTATAGGCACTTACTTTTTTGCCGCCTTGCCCTCCTCCTCTTGCAGCGTCCCAACATCATTGCTGATGCATTTCCATGACAACGGGATACAATGTGATGTCACGTTTTCATAGCAACGTGTCGCCATGTGACGTTATGGCAATATTTGACGCAGAAGGAGAAGGGCAACGCTGCAGGAGGAGGTAAGAGACCTTTGCAGAGGCACCCCACTCTCCCTCTGCAATCAGTTTCATTGTTGTGGGGAAGAGAGTGGGACCTCTATAACCACAGCATCGGCCCCTCCAAAATTTGCTGCCCCCTCTGAAATTTGCTGCCCCAGGTGTAGTAGGCCTACGCCTAAATACGGCCTGTATGTAGAGAAAGAAAAGGAGAAATCCCAAAACAGAGCCCTGAGATACACCAACCGACAGATCAACAAAAGGAGATGAAGACTTGTTAGCAAGAGAGACCGCAAATGTATGATGAGAACCAGGATAGAGCTTGGATACCAAGAGAGTTTAGAATAGGAGTGTGTAGGCGGATGCTCACAGAGGTATGCAAGGGAGACTGGTTATGGTGAAATTAAATAAGGCTTTTATTGCGCCTGTTTCCTTAATATCAGGAAACCATCCAAACAAGGGGTAAACAAAGCTTCTATTCACCTGGGAGTATTTCTAGTGAAATACTATGCAATCCACCACTCCCTTTAGATAAGCATGTCTCCCTGCCCCAAACATATAGCATGAAATAAGCAGATATAAAAAGTCTCATAAATGAAAGTCTTATCTGTTCCTTGTGGTTTGGAGGGAAAATGTTCTCTGTTCCTGCGTTGCTACCTTTCCTCAGGTTTTGTCAGCATTCAGGTTTAGAAGTTTCCCCTGTGTCTTGGAAGCAGCTCTGCTGTTTCTTCTGGCAGGGCTCAAGACAAGTGTCCCCATGTCAATCTCACAAGTTGTGAGAGTCAAGGACAATCTCACTTCCTGTCTCAAGGGCAGGCTTTTATAAGTAACCTAATCAGGCAGGTGGTGTTTGTTAATTGACTACCAGCAGTTAACCACCACACTGCTGGATTAGAGGAATATTTTCTGAACAGGGATAACTCCCCTGTTACAGAGTGTCAAATGCATTTCATATGACAGGCCTGATAAGATTTGATTGTACTTCATTCGGGCCATACTCATAGGGTTGCCAGGTGGCTTCTCCAAAAATACTGGACACAATGGTAAAAGATGCGAGACCCCCTCAATAAATATAAAAATATACCCCCCATACATATAAAAAATCCCCCCCCCCCATACATATAAAAATACCCCCACCCAATTCACATGGCTGCGGGATGGGGGGGCGGTGGCTGCGGGATGGTGGGCAGTAGCTGCAGGTAGGCCGGTGGCTTCGGGATGGGGGGGGGGGCGGTGGTTGCATGGGGGCCGGTGAAAATACCCCTCCAATACACATGGCTGTGGGATGGGGCGGGGGGGAGGGAGGGTCGGGTAGGCCAGTGACTGCGGGGGGCCCTGCGTCAAGTCACAGCAGTTGCCACCGGCTCCGTCTCTCCCCCGCTGTGGGCTTCTCCCTCACTGTCTGTCCCACGCCAAGGTGTCTGATGCTGACATCATGTGCGCCGGGCCTCCCTCCCACGCCGGGGCTCATCGGAAGCACAGCTGACTTCCAGCGCTGATGTCAGAGACCCGGCGCGCATTAGCAGCAGACACCTCGGCATGGGACAGACAGTGAGGGAGAAGCCTGCAGTGGTGGAGAGCCGGGGCTGGTGGCAACTGCTGTGACCTGCCGCCGGGCCCCCTCAAGCCCCCCGGCGTTCGGAGAGAGGTAATGCCAGCATTAAGCAATCTTATGTCCCCACATGCTCTCTTCTCCTCCTGTTCTTCCCAAATGCTCTTCTTACTTGATTCTCCTCTACATGTTCTTCCCCTTTCTCTCTCACCCCTCCTACCCCCTCCCCTCTTTTTTACTCTCCCCTCTCACGCTCCCCCCCTCCCCTCTATTACTCTACCACCCTTCTTCTTACTCACCCCCCTCCTCCTTCTACCCTCAACAGCAGGTTGGCCCCACATGTCCAACAGAGCGGATGATGCATCTAGCCTAGGGTTCCCACATTTAAGTTTTTGAAGTGAAACTTCTTTGCTGGCACCTGCTAAATGCTCATAGGACAAAACTCCTTCATGGAGTCAAAAATGCATAATGGAATGCATAAAATGGAGTCAAAAATGCATAACGGTCACTAGTGTGCATGCCCCTGTGTGAGGAATCAGGGATCGCGGCGTCCGCGCCCTGGTTCCTCTGCTCATATATTCCCCCCTGCTGCCGTGGCGTGCATCCCTCGCCAGCGCCACTCACCTCCGGCGGTTCTGGGGGTTCCCCGTCGCCCTCGGCGTCCCCGGCTTCCAGCAGTACCTCACGCGGCCGCCATGTTGCTCGGGCGCGCGCTCCGGGCGAAGTTAATTTATTCACTGCTCTGGCAGTGAAGACCCGCCCCCAACACAGGAATAAGATCTCCTGTCAAGACAAGAATCCTCACCTGCCTGCCAATCAAGGGAACCTATCCAGGATGGCTCCACGCAGTCCTCCAGGTCTGCCTTCACTTCTGATTGGTCAGCCACACTTTATAATGCCAGTCCTTCCTATCATTCATTGCTCGACATAGTTTTCACTTGGATTACTACTCTGGCGTTTTCTCTCTCATTCTCTCAGGTTACGACTTGGCTTGGCGGACGTCTCTCTCTGGCTCTTGACCCCTGCTTGGACAAACGACCTTCCGGAATTCTCCAATCCCAGACTTTGGCTAACGGCAACGACAACGGCATTTCTACACCGGTACCGGCAAGTATTGCTAGCTAAATAACACCTGGCCTGGCAACGCCAAATCACCACACTCCGGACACGCTCCCTTTGCTGCGGGTGCGTGCTTCTATACGTTCCTCACCTCAGTGAAAGGAACGGGTCTGGTCTGCGGGCAGCACCGGCGTAACATTATGTCGAGCCCACAAGACGCAGACCAGACTGTGGACTCTATGATGACGGCTATGTACCAACAAATACAGGCCTTAACGGATCAAGTGGCTCTCCTCTCCCAACAGGTACTAGACCGCCCTTTACAGGCACCACCTGTGGCTGCACCCCCGGCGCAGCCTGACTTATCTTCCACTTCATTTTCAGTTCCGAAGATTCCGGCTCCAAGGCCTACGCAGGGGATCCACATGCCTGTCGTGGCTTTCTCAACCAGTGCGAGATCCAGTTCGAGATGGCTCCCCAGTTGTATGCTACTGGCCGGAAAAAGGTAGCCTACGTATATAGCCTGCTCACAGGTAATGCACTGGCATGGGCCTCTCCGATCTGGGAACTACGCCCTGATATTACCCGCGATTACGCGGCCTTCAGACGGGACTTTCGACAGGTTTTTGATACCCCCGCACGTCAAGAGACTGCTTCTGATACCCTGCTAGAGCTTACACAGGGACGTCGGCCTATGGGCCAATACGCCTTGGAATTCAGAACTGTAGCAGCTGAGACTCATTGGGGTCAGGAGGCTTTAGTCGCCGTCTTCTGGAAAGGTCTATCGGAGTCTCTGAAGGATGAACTTGCTTCCCACACCAGGCCAGAGTTACTGGAGCATCTCATCACCCTGGCTACTCGTATGGATCAGCGCCTTCAGGTACGCCGCGCTCAGCGTCAGCTTCCTCGGGCTACGCCTTTCCGTGCTTCCTTTTCCAGGTTCTCTACTAACCAAAGACCCGTCATCTCCCCGTTACCGGCGCTGGAGGCTCCAGAGCCGATGCAACTTGGAGTTCAGCAACCTCGGGCACCGTCACGACAACTTCGCTCTTCTGGGGAGTCGTGCCATCATTGCGGAGCTTCTGAGCAGCGTACCCGTAACCATCCACCATCTCCGGGAAACGACTAAGCCCAGTGAGTACGAAGGGGCGCTCTCTGGGTACTGAATCTCCTTGTCCCCCTCCCATAAGGGAACTTCCCAAAAGATTGACTATTCCCGTCTCCCTTTCAGGACCGACTTTCCGCACCTCCACAGCTGCATTTATCGATTCCGGTGCAGGAGGGAACTTCATAGATCAAACCTTTTCTGAGCAAAATCAAATTCCGCTTTCCAGGAAGGACTCTCCCGTTGCCTTGGTCGGGATTGATAATCGACCTCTCACCCCGGCTTATATCTCCTTAGAGACCGGACCTATCACCCTTTCTACTCATTCTCACAAAGAGACTCTGGGTTTTGATGTTATTCATGCCCCGGGAACACCCATCACGCTTGGCTTGCCCTGGTTACAGAAGCATAATCCACTCATCGATTGGGTTTCTCCTAACCCTATTAACTGGAGGTCAAGGTCAGAGAAACCTTTTTCCTCTATCAAGCAACCATCCTTTCTATTAGCCAACACATCCAGTTCTCGGAGGGCGTTACCTTCTCCATACGCCGAATTCTTGGACGTTTTCAGCAAGGCACAGTCTGAACTTCTACCTCCTCATCGTTCCTATGATTGTCCGATTGATCTGGTACCTGGTTATACCTTGCCTAAAGCCAAATCTTATCCTCTCTCGTTGCCCGAGACCGAAGCTATGGACGAATATATTCGTGAGAATCTTAAGCGGGGCTTCATACGTCATTCCAATTCTCCTGCGGGGGCTGGATTCTTCTTTGTCAAAAAGAAAGATGGTACTCTCAGACCATGTATTGATTACCGGGGTCTGAACCATATCACAGTGAAGAATCGTTATCCACTCCCACTCATCTCCGAACTCTTTGATAGACTTCAGGGGGCCAATCTCTTTACTAAACTGGATCTCCGTGGGGCATACAACCTCATCCGTATCCGGGAGGGCGATGAATGGAAGACTGCCTTCAACACCCGTAGCGGACACTACGAATATCTAGTGATGCCCTTCGGGTTATGCAACGCACCGGCAGTTTTTCAGGACTTCATCAATGACATCTTTCGAGACGTTCTTAATATATTTGTCATTGTATACCTGGATGACATCCTTATTTTTTCTCAAAACTTACAGGATCATATCATCCATACGAAGTTTGTGCTTTCACGCCTCCGCGAGAACCGGTTGTTTGCTAAAATGGAGAAATGCATTTTTCATCAGTCTACCACTTCTTTTCTCGGATACATCATCTCCAACAAAGGCTTGGCCATGGACCCAGAGAAGCTAAAGGCCGTCGTGGATTGGCCACAACCCAATTCCTTCAAATCTATTCAACGGTTTTTGGGTTTTTCTAATTATTACCGGAAGTTTATCCGCAACTTTTCTACCATTGTCGCTCCTATCACGGCACTGACCAAAAAAGGTGCAGACCCTTCATCTTGGTCTCCAGAAGCTGTCACGGCATTCGAGACACTGAAACAAACTTTTGTCTCTGCTCCCATCCTTCGACACCCTAACACGAATTTCCCCTTCACCTTAGAGGTTGACGCTTCGGACTGTGGGGCTGGGGCGGTTTTGTCGCAGAAATTTTCTTCCCAGGATAAACTTCATCCTTGCGGGTTTTTCTCCAAAAGATTCTCCTCTGCAGAGAGAAATTATGACGTGGGCAATAGGGAACTTTTGGCCGTCAAGTTGGCTCTTCAAGAATGGAGACATCTTCTGGAGGGGTCTAAAGAGCCATTCACTGTTCTCACGGACCATAAAAACTTATTGTATATTGAGAATGCCGTCGTTTAGGTCCCCGTCAAGCTCGCTGGTCGCTTTTCTTTTCTAGATTTAATTTTGTGCTCTCATATATTCCTGGCACTAAGAACGTCAAAGCGGATGCTCTCTCCCGGCAATACTCTTTGGAAGAGAGATCAGAAAAAACCACCGAGTCCATTCTTCCTAAACAAAGAATCTTAGCAGCTATAACATTCAAAAATCTGGAGAGGATCATCAAATCTCAAGAGAATCTCCCGATCGGTCTGGTTGTTCCTAAAGATTCCTTGTACGTGGAACCCAAATTCATCCCTGAAATACTGGATTGGGGACATGCCGCCCGTTCGGCGGGACATCCTGGATTCAAGAAGACGTTGGACCTCATCCGTCGCACTTTCTGGTGGCCTAATATGGTAAAGACCATTTTTGAATTTACTCGCTCTTGTCCGGTATGTGCACGGAACAAGACGCCTCGTCAGAAACCGCAGGGCCTCCTCTTACCCTTACCTATTCCGGAGCGTCCCTGGTCCCACATATCGATGGATTTTATTGTGGAGTTGCCAAAGTCGAATGGCATGAATACCATTCTTGTGGTAGTGGATCGGTTTTCCAAGATGGCACACTTTATCCCTCTCAAAGGTTTACCCTCCTCACCCGCCCTAGCTGATATTTTCTCCAAAGAGATTTTTCGGATCCATGGGATTCCCATATCTATCGTGTCTGATCGGGGTTCACAGTTCGTCTCCAAGTTCTGGAGAAATTTCACCAAGAGACTGGGTATCTCATCTTCCTTCTCTTCTGGTTATCACCCTCAATCTAACGGACAGACCGAGAGAGTTAATCAATCCCTCGAGAAATACTTAAGGTGCTTCGTCTCGAATTCTCAGGATGACTGGGCAGAATTACTTATCTGGGCTGAGTTCGCCTTTAATTCTTCCAGGAATGAGTCTACCCGCGAGACCCCCTTCTTCATCAACTATGGATTCCATCCGGCTCGTCTACCTATTTCTAAAAATTCCTCTGGAATACCAGCCGTAGACGAGCACATTGCCCTCTTACAGGACTCTTGGTTCAGAATCCAATCCGCACTACAGAAAGCGTCTTTGTCTTCCAAGACCCAGGCTGATCGTCACCTTCGTCCGGCACCTAACTACAAGATCGGAGACAAGGTTTGGCTATCATCCAAGAACATCCATCTCAAAACTCCTTCCATCAAATTGGCTCCTAGGTTTCTGGGTCCCTTTTCCATCTTGGAGCAGGTAAATCCGGTTTCCTTCCGACTCCAACTTCCCCAAAGCATGAGAATTCCGAATGTCTTTCACACCTCGCTTCTCAAACCATTCATCTCCAGTAGCCTCTTTCCGGACCACACTTCTAAACCAGATCCGGTGATGGTACAGGGTAACGAAGAATACGAGATTCAAGCTGTACTGGATTCCCGTCTTTCAAGAGGTAATGTCAACTTTTTGGTACACTGGAGAGGTTTTGGACCCGAGGAGAGGTCATGGGTACCCCTGAAAGATATTCATGCTCCAGGACTCCTCAAACGCTTCCGAGAGAAGTTTCCTTCTAAACCATGGAAGGATCGTCCTGAGGCCGATCCTGAAGGGGGGGTACTGGGAGGAATCAGGGATCGCGGCGTCCGCGTCCTGGTTCCTCTGCTCATATATTCCCCCCTGCTGCCGTGGCGCGCATCCCTCGCCAGCGCCACTCACCTCCGGCGGTTCTGGGGGTTCCCCGTCGCCCTCGGCGTCCCCGGCTTCCAGCAGTACCTCACGCGGCCGCCATGTTGCTCGGGCGCACGCTGAACAGCGCGCGCCGGGCGAAGTTAATTTATTCACTGCTCTGGCAGTGAAGACCCGCCCCCAACACAGGAATAAGATCTCCTGTCAAGACAAGAATCCTCACCTGCCTGCCAATCAAGGGAACCTATCCAGGATGGCTCCACGCAGTCCTCCAGGTCTGCCTTCACTTCTGATTGGTCAGCCACACTTTATAATGCCAGTCCTTCCTATCATTCATTGCTCGACATAGTTTTCACTTGGATTACTACTCTGGCGTTTTCTCTCTCATTCTCTCAGGTTACGACTTGGCTTGGCGGACGTCTCTCTCTGGCTCTTGACCCCTGCTTGGACAAACGACCTTCCGGAATTCTCCAATCCCAGACTTTGGCTAACGGCAACGACAACGGCATTTCTACACCGGTACCGGCAAGTATTGCTAGCTAAATAACACCTGGCCTGGCAACGCCAAATCACCACACTCCGGACATGCTCCCTTTGCTGCGGGTGCGTGCTTCTATACGTTCCTCACCTCAGTGAAAGGAACGGGTCTGGTCTGCGGGCAGCACCGGCGTAACACCCTGCTGGCTAATCTCACAGCACTAAAAATTGTTTGATAAGAGACAAAAAAGTGATCAGGCTCGTGTGCGCTCGGCCCTTAACTGATGCTCACTCATGCGCAGAAGCTGCCGGTGCCGCCTGCGCAGAAGCGGCCAGCGCCGCCTGTGCATGCACAGAAGCGGCAGCACCGTTCGCACATACGCAGAAGCAGGCAACGCCACTTGCGCATGCGCAGAAGCAACCAGCGACGTATGCACATAAGTAGGCAACACCACTCGTGCATGCGCAGAAGCAACCAGCGCCGCATGCACATAAGTAGGCAACGCCACTCGCGCATGCGCAGAAGCAACCAGCGCCGCATGCACATAAGTAGGCAACGCCACTCGCGCATGCGCAGAAGCAACCAGCGCCACATGCACATAAGTAGGCAACGCCACTCGCGCATGCGCAGAAGCAACTAGCACCGCATGCACATAAGTAGGTAACGCCACTCGCGCATGCGAAGAAGCAACCAGCACCACATGCACATAAGTAGGCAACGCCACTCGCGCATGCGCAGAAACAGACAGCTCTGACCAGCTCCAATTGCTCATGCACAGAGAAGTTTCACCTACAACGGACGTGCTCGCCACACACCAACGTAAGGCTTCAGACATGGTGTCATTAACAGCGCTGGACAGCGCTGACGCTCATGCTCTCCTGCTCAAGCAGGAGTTTTTTTGTGTCCCTGCATGAGCATCAGCGTGCGCGCTTGTGAACCGGGTGGGAGCCGGGCGGGAGGCGGGGCTAGCGTGCCACGTCACAGCGCCGACATCACGGACTGCCATTGGCTTTTGGCGGTCACATGACCGGCCCTGCGCTTCCCTCAGCGGGAAAACTTAAATTGTGCTGTCGGCTGCAATTCCACACGCCTCCGCACGCCTGCGGAAGCGCCGTCTAAAGCCGTGCTCATTAGGGATGATGTTTTCCCTCAGCGCGGCTCAGCACGGTCTTGTTGACCATGGCCCTGGCCTAAGGCTTTGTCCATAGTAGGGCAGCCCGCGCTCCTCCGCTCTTATGCTGAGGCTCACCTGCTCAATCAGGAGCGATTTCTTGCACTAGTAGGCGAGCCAGTGTGCATGATCGGGAGGCGGAGCTATGACGTCACGGGGTCCACAGGGGTTGAAGCGCCGACGTCAACGTCACGGCACCAACGTCACGCTGCTTCACCCTGATTGGATGTTGGCAGCCACGTGACGTCCTCAGCACGGTCTGAAAACATTTTCTCCTGTCGGATGAAAATCCCTGCGCTTCAACACGCCTGCGGACGCTCGCAGAAGCCCCCTCTCAAGACATCCTCATTGAGAATGACCGGGCTCATCGCTAGGGTGAGCAGGTGTCCTGGTTTAGCCGGGACAGTCCCGTTTTTTTAACCTCTGTCCCGGTTTTTTAGTCTCTGTCCCGGTTTTTTAGTCTCTGCCCGGCTGCCCTGCATCCTGTAAAATGTTCCGTTTTTTTTGTGGCTGTTCCGCTTTTGACCATCAGAGCAGGGGAGGCAGCAGAGAGCAGACAATGCATGGAGGAGAGCAGGGGCCAGGTCTGAACTGCGGAGCCCCAGCAGTGAGACCCGGAAGTGTCAGTGAGAACTTCCGGTGTCTGCTGCCAGGGCTCAAGATGGCTTCCCCCACCCATGCAGGTAGGGTCCAGAATGGGACTCACTCACACAATGGGGGGGGGGGACACAGAGAGGCACAGCATGAGGAGAGGCAGAGAGAGAGAGAGACACACAGGCACAGCATGAGGAGAGGCAGAGATAGAGAGAGACACACAGGCACAGCATGAGGAGAGGCAGAGAGAGAGAGACACACAGGCACAGCATGAGGAGAGGCAGAGAGAGAGAGAAACACAGGCACAGCATGAGGAGAGGCAGAGAGAGAAAGACACACAGGCACAGCATGAGGAGAGGCAGAGAGAGAGAGACACACAGGCACAGCATGAGGAGAGGCAGAGAGAGAGAGAGAGACACACAGGCACAGCATGAGGAGAGGCAGAGAGAGAGAGACACACACAGGCACAGCATGAGGAGAGGCAGAGAGAGAGACACACAGGCACAGCATGAGGAGAGGCAGAGAGAGAGAGAGACACACAGGCACAGCATGAGGAGAGGCAGAGAGAGAGAGAGAGAGAGAGAGAGAGAGAGAGAGAGAGAGAGAGAGAGAGAGACACAGGCACAGCATGAGGAGAGGCAGAGAGAGAGAGAGAGACACACAGGCACAGCATGAGGAGAGGCAGAGAGAGAGAGAGACACACAGGCACAGCATGAGGAGAGGCAGAGAGAGACACACAGGCACAGCATGAGGAGAGGCAGAGAGAGACACACAGGCACAGCATGAGGAGAGGCAGAGAGAGAGAGAGAGACACACAGGCACAGCATGAGGAGAGGCAGAGAGAGAGAGACACACACAGGCACAGCATGAGGAGAGGCAGAGAGAGAGAGACACACAGGCACAGCATGAGGAGAGGCAGAGAGAGAGACACACACAGGCACAGCATGAGGAGAGGCAGAGAGAGAGAGAGACACACACAGGCACAGCATGAGGAGAGGCAGAGAGAGAGAGACACACAGGCACAGCATGAGGAGAGGCAGAGAGAGAGAGAGAGAGAGAGAGAGAGAGAGAGAGAGAGAGAGAGAGAGAGAGAGAGAGAGAGAGAGACAGGTACAGCATGAGGAGAGGCAGAGAGAGAGAGAGACACACAGGCACAGCATGAGGAGAGACAGAGAGAGACACACAGGCACAGCATGAGGAGAGGCAGAGAGAGAGAGAGACACACACAGGCACAGCATGAGGAGAGGCAGAGAGAGAGAGAGACACACAGGCACAGCATGAGGAGAGGCAGAGAGAGAGAGACACACAGGCACAGCATGAGGAGAGGCAGAGAGAGACACACAGGCACAGCATGAGGAGAGGCAGAGAGAGAGAGAGAGAGAGAGAGAGAGACACACAGGCACAGCATGAGGAGAGGCAGAGAGAGAGAGACACACACAGGCACAGCATGAGGAGAGGCAGAGAGAGAGAGACACACAGGCACAGCATGAGGAGAGGCAGAGAGAGAGACACACACAGGCACAGCATGAGGAGAGGCAGAGAGAGAGAGAGACACACACAGGCACAGCATGAGGAGAGGCAGAGAGAGAGAGAGAGACACAGGCACAGCATGAGGAGAGGCAGAGAGAGAGACACACACAGGCACATCATGAGGAGAGGCAGAGAGAGAGAGATACAGGCACAGCATGAGGAGAGGCAGAGAGAGAGAGAGAGACACAGGCACAGCATGAGGAGAGGCAGAGAGAGAGAGAGAGACACACAGGCACAGCATGAGGAGAGGCAGAGAGAGACACACACAGGCACAGCATGAGGAGAGGCAGAGAGAGAGAGACACACAGGCACAGCATGAGGAGAGGCAGAGAGAGAGAGAGAGAGAGAGAGAGAGAGAGAGAGAGAGAGAGAGAGAGAGAGAGAGGAGAGAGAGAGAGACAGGTACAGCATGAGGAGAGGCAGAGAGAGAGAGAGACACACAGGCACAGCATGAGGAGAGACAGAGAGGACACACAGGCACAGCATGAGGAGAGGCAGAGAGAGAGAGAGACACACACAGGCACAGCATGAGGAGAGGCAGAGAGAGAGAGAGACACACAGGCACAGCATGAGGAGAGGCAGAGAGAGAGAGACACACAGGCACAGCATGAGGAGAGGCAGAGAGAGAGAGAGAGAGAGACACACACAGGCACAGCATGAGGAGAGGCAGAGAGAGAGAGACACACACAGGCACAGCATGAGGAGAGGCAGAGAGAGAGAGACACACAGGCACAGCATGAGGAGAGGCAGAGAGAGAGACACACACAGGCACAGCATGAGGAGAGGCAGAGAGAGAGAGACACACACACAGGCACAGCATGAGGAGAGGCAGAGAGAGAGAGACACACAGGCACAGCATGAGGAGAGGCAGAGAGAGAGAGAGACACAGGCACAGCATGAGGAGAGGCAGAGAGAGAGACACACACAGGCACATCATGAGGAGAGGCAGAGAGAGAGAGATACAGGCACAGCATGAGGAGAGGCAGAGAGAGAGAGAGAGACACAGGCACAGCATGAGGAGAGGCAGAGAGAGAGAGAGAGACACACAGGCACAGCATGAGGAGAGGCAGAGAGAGAGAGACACAGGCACAGTATGAGGAGAGACAGAGAAAGACACACAGGCACAGCATGAGGAGAGGCAGAGAGAGAGAGAGAGACACACAGGCACAGCATGAGGAGAGGCAGAGAGAGAGAGAGAGAGACACGCAGGCACAGCATGAGGAGAGAGAAAGAGAGAGAGAGAGAGAGAGAGAGAGAGAGAGAGAGAGAGAGAGAGAGAGAGAGACAGGCACAGCATGGGAAGAGACACAGAGAGAGGCACAGGCACAGCATGGAGAGAGGCACAGCATGGAGAGAGGCACAGGCACAGGATGGGGAGAGACAGTGTGGGGAGAGAGGCACAGCATGGGGAGAGGGGCACAGCATGGGAAGAGGGGCACAGAGTGTGGGGGGGGGGGGAGAGAGAGACACAAAGAATGGGGGGAGAGACAGAATGGGGGGGGGGAGACAGAGAATGGGGAAGAGAGAAAGAGAATGGAGGGGAAAGAGACAGAAAATGGAGGAGAGACAGAGAAAGGAGGGTGGAGAGAGAGACAGAATGGAGGGGAGAGAGAGACAGAGAATGGGGCGAGAGAGACAAAGAATGGGGGAGAGACACACAGAATGGGGTGGGGGAGAGAGAGACAGACAGAGCATGGAGGGGAGAGAGAGACGAGAATAGGGGGTGGGGTGAGAGAGACAGAGAATGGGGGGGGAGCATGGAGGGTAGAGAGAGAATGGGGGGGGAGAGAGAGCCGAGAATGGGGGGTGGGGGGTTGAAGAGAGAGAATGGGGGGGGAGAGAATGGGGGGGAGACAGAATGGGAGAGAGAGGGAATGGGGGGAAGGGAGGGGGGACAGAATGGTGGGAGAGAGAGAGAATGGGAAGAGAGCATGGGGGGAGGAGAGAGAGAATGGGGAGGAGAGAGAGAGAGAGAATGGGGGAAGAGGGAGAATGGATGGGGGAGAGAGAATGGGGAAGGAGAGAGAGAATGGGGGATTAGAGAATGGGGGGGGGGGTGAGAGAGAGAATGGGGGGTTTCACAGAATTGGGGAAGACACAGAGAATGGAGGGAGGGAGAGAATGGGGGAGAGAGACAGAATGGAGGGGGAGAGGGAGAGACAGAATGAGGGAGGGGAGAGAGACAGAGAATGGGGGGGGGAGAGAGAGACAGACAATGGGGGGAGAGAGACAGACAGAGAATGGGGGGGGAGAGAGAGACAGAGAATGGGGGAGAGAGACAGACAGAGAATGGGGGGGGGAGAGAGAGACAGAGTATGGGGGGGAGAGAGACAGAAAATGGAGGAGACACAGAATGGGGGAGAGGGGAGAATGGGGGGGAAAGCGAGAGAATGGGGGGGAGAGAGCGAGAGAATGTGGGGGGAGAGAGAGAATGGGGGGGACACAGAGAATGGGGGAAGACACAGAGAATGGGGGGATTGAGACAGAGAATGGAGGGGAGAGAGAATGGGGGGGAGATAGAGAATGGGGGGGGAGAGAGAGAGAATGGGGGGAGACACAGAGAATGGGGGAAGACAGAGAATGGGGGGATTGAGACAGAGAATGGGGGGATTGAGACAGAGAATGGAGGGGAGAGAGAGACAGAGAGAATGGGGGGGGGGGAGAGAAACAGAAAATGGGGGATGGGAGAGAGACAAAGAATGGGGAGAGAGACAGAGAATGGGGGGAGGGAGAGAGACAGGATGGAGGGGAGAGAGACAGAGAATGGGGGGGGAAAGGCACAGAGAATGGGGGAGAGAGACACAGAGAATGGGGGGGGGAGAGAGAGACAGAATGGGGGGGAGAGAGACAGAAAATGGAGGAGAGACACAGAATGAGAGGGGGGGATAGAGGGAGGGGAGAGGAGAGGGGGGGAAAGAGGGAAAGAATGGGGGAGAGAGGGAGAGAATTGGGAGAGAGAGGGATAGAATTGGGAGAGAGCGAGAGAGAGGGGGGAAGAGAGAGAAGGGGAAGAGAGAGAGGGGGGAAGAGAGAGAGGGGAGGAGAGAGAGAGAGGGGAGGAGAGAATGAGGGGAGGGAGAGAGAATGGGGGGGGGAGAGAGAATGGGGGAGAGAGACAGGGAAGGGTGGAATGAGAATGTAAGGGTGGGGGAGAATGAGAATAGAGGGATATGGGGGGAGGGAGAGAGAAAGGGGTGTGTGTGTGAGAGAAGGGGGGACAGAGCAGGGTAGAGAGACAAAGGAGAAGGGGCGCAGTTGGTGATATCATTTGTTTTATAAAATTCATGTGTCCCGGTTTTTACTTTTGTAAATCTGGTCACCCTACTTATCGCGGAGCGGCCGCACTGCTCAGCGCTGTCGGTCCTTCTATGGACGCAGCCTAAGAAGGACATGGGATTTTGCTTCATGTACTGTAAACCATTGGCTACTTTAGTGAGCACAGTCTCCGTTGAGTGAGCTTACAGTATGTGCCAATTTCACAAAAGCTCAATTTTCTACTATACTGTACGTATTCATTTCTAAACTGAAAATGCAATGGCATAAATGACTGTGACCTTAATGCATTATTCGGGCTCTCTATGGAAGTGACAACTGCAATCCCCTAGTCATTTTGGTTACAGTATGTAAGTTAGAGGGCAGAGCAGGACACTACGACAAATTCTAGCATTAATACATTGCAGGCCCCTGTCAGTGACAAGATGACATTATATTGTACAAAAATCCAGAGCACACTTTTCTTTGCCTTGTCAGCATTTAATGGATTCTCACACCTTGTGATTTCTCAATTAAAATGTCCCTTTGAGCCAGAAACCCTCGCATCTCTCATTTATCCTTCACATCTTTGCAGACTGCAGGATTCAAACTCAGCATCAAGCTGCCTCAAAGGGGTTACATCTGTGCAGAAAACACGTGCTCGTGCAATCACTGCAGCAGGAGTGGCAATGGAAAAAAGAAAGCATCATCGCCTGCTTAAAGAAGCAGGAGGTCCTAGAAGAAGGGAGGCTAAAAATACTGTCCTACCGCATACTGCAAGAGAGATCAACTAATGTGCGTGTGTGATCCCGCCTGCTGCTGACTGCAGTGAATGTGCTGCGGTCCTTGGCTCAGCTGCTCCCCCCCTCTCTCTCTCTGTCTTGAATGGTCCATGTTGCAGCCGGCTCAAGGAGATATGCTTACATTCCTTATAGTGACTGGTGGCTCCGTCTGGTTGCTCATGGGGTAAGTGCTTGCTGGCTGGTTTCACCCCGCTTCTCTTCAAGGCATTTGCTCCCCTCATTTTAGTGTTTTACTTTTAAATATTCATTGCGATCTGGGCTTGTAATTGGGGGAAAAAAAGGATGGGAAGCTCGTGAGCATGGGCAGTGCTGGTTGCAGTGACTGCAGTACCTTGCCTGTAGGGTTGTCATACTGTACATCTAGTAACTGTACCTTCTTGGGTTTTTAGAGCAATGTATGTTTGTGTACTGTATTTAAATGTAGATTTCAGTACTGTAGCCCCCCTCCCTCGTGTGTGTGTGTGTGTGTGTGTGTGTGTGTGTGTGTGTGTGTGTGTGTGTGTGTGTGTGTGTGTGTGTGTGCGCGCACGCACACATCCTTGTGATGTGTTCAGCATAATCTGTGAATTTGCTGTTCTGTAAAAAAAATGAAATCATCATCTGCTTGTTAAGCTTGCTACTGTATATTGTTTTCTATGCTGTAACCCTTACTGCATGCTATGTTAGTTAACACAGAATTTGTAAGGAATACAGTTATTTATATGTATGTATGTGTACAGTTACATGTATGTATATGTGTGTGTGTGTGTGTGTGTGTGTGTGTGTGTGTGTGTGTGTGTGTATATGTATATATATATATATATATATATATATATATATATATATATATATATATCTCATATATAGAAATGAATCAAATAATTTACCATATATGCATTGGAGCATCATTGTATGTATGTATGTATGTATGTATGTATGTATGTATGTATATACTGTATGTATACAGTATACAGTATGTGTGTGTACATACAATGACGGCCCAATGCACATGCAATATGGTGAATTATTTGATTCATTTCTATATGTTTTTTCTTCTCATAAGTATGAGCCATTCAGTTCAATCTTTCGCCCAGAACATGTTAAGCCTGCAACCACATCAAGGTATAGACCCTTTTATATAAAACTGTGCCCATGGAGAGGCTGCAGGTCAGATCCCTTAAATAGAACTTCCATTTGAAAATTCAACGGTTTCGCTGCGGAATTCTTTTCAGTTTGTGGCAGTTCCCTGGAATAATGGCACCCTGAGTTTTCGGTCCCAGTATGGGGGTGACGTGTCCTGGGGTGAGCTGGATCACACTGGGGCTGTCACTTAGAGAGGTCACAGCAGGTCAGTGGCACATTCAGTAGTCGGGTGGTTTTGGTAACTGCTCAGGATTTTGTGGTTTGTACAGTAGTTGCAGACTCCTGATTAATTATTGTCACTTTTTTTGTGTGTGAAAGATACTCTGCATCTTGCTTCTCAAAGTCTAATTCATTCTACTGTTAACCTCCATTTATATTGAAGGTAAAGAAGCCCCTGGGAGTTGGCCTACCAGCATTGGTATTACAAAAATGATTTCCTCATTTCAGGAGAAGCTTGCTCCAATAAAGGGGGCAAGTTCCTTTGACTTTATTTTGCCAACAAGCATCATTTCTTTATGCTGCTGAAACACAAAATCCCAATTAATGTTAACCTTTTTAAGGAAAATAATCTAAAAAATACCTGTAGTAGTGCTTTTTAACCCTCTTCAGTTTAGTTTGTGTTGTCTACTTGTAGGGATGATGAATACTTATTTTATTTTGGAATAGATTAGTGCAATTGAAAGTGTATTTTTGTGTTATTTTGTCACCTAAACTATTTCAATTTAAATCTGGATTTCCTGTAACCCCTCCTCGCTGATCAGCTTTTCGTCTCTCTGGTATTTAAAGGATTTAGCTGTGATTATGAAACAGTATTATACATACACGCTTGTTTCACGGGCCTATGTATAACACGTCAATAAAAGCAATTGCAGCGTAAAAATGACTCACAAAAGAGTAAGAAATTAATGCGTTTTGGTGCAACAATGTATAAAACCGATTTTGATGTGTTGTGTGCGATCGGTGGAGTTAAAGGCTGTTGGTGGTGCACATATGCAAATGATGTGTATTAAATATTTGCACGTATACGCTCTACTTTTGTGTGCCAGAAATAAATCGGCGTTGTCAACTTGTTTCTTAGTGTAAAAGACAAATGTAAGTAGACGTAAACTTTAATGCATTTATATGTATGAACATAACACACACTACAGTATATAATAAGAAAATGTGCTCCAAATGTAAGAACATGCATAAGAAATAGCAACATATGCTGCTAATGATTTAAGGGGAGAAACTGATTTTATGACGCAAAGCACTTTTCAATTTTTGTTTTAAAAAATAAATGTCTTTATACATAAGCTTTATGTAAGGGATGGGAAGGGGGAATGAGTTCAAAACTGCTTTCAACAACTAGGTCACACCATGCAATCTTTTTTTAAATGATTTAGTTTACTGTTCACTGCAATGAATGCCCTTTAAAAAAAATTATTCTGAAGACCTCTTCTTACTGTATATGGTGTAAGTTTTGGGGGGAATGTTTCATATGTCTGTCATTCCCTCTTATAGGTATAGTTGGTGGATTGCAAAATGTGGGTGCTTTTTTGAGGGATAGAAAAAACACAACACATGCCATTTTATGAAAATGAATATGTTGTAAAATGATGCTGAGTATCTTTATAAATGTCCAGCCCCACATTTTGAGCAAAATGAATAATACTAAAGGGATCTAGTTTTTACACCCTGGCAAGGTCTGCCAGATCACGGAAACAATGGGGCTGTTTTTCTTTGGTAAACATATTTCTATTTTTTGCATCAGTTTTTCCTAAGTGTAACGGTGTTTCCCTGGGCCCTTCTGATCCTGACCCCATATGTGAGAAACTATCCCAATTACATGTCTGTGTAGTGTGGTGCACCTGCTGGCTCCCAGGACTCCTGAGTCTCCCGCTTGATGTTGTTGGGGATATCACCATGACAGGCGTCAGAGGTAGTGTGCTGAGTCCTACTCACATTTGGTACAGCGCCTCCACCCCATCCAGATCCCCACGATAGCAGGGAGGAGTTTCTGACGGGGAACTCCTAGGTGCACCTTCTTCCTGAGTAACTCCACGCACAGGCAAGAAGGGTCTTTTCATGGGCATCTTTATTAGCATGTCTTGTGGCAGACTGCCCATCACAGCGGCCGACACTTAGCCGCACATCTTGTAGTGACCCTCCATTCAGAAGATTCCTCCTGTACTCTAAGTTGTCTTTCCACCTCTCCCCTAAGGGAGACCACCAGCTGTGCCAGAGCCCTGGACAGTGTGTACTCAGCTTGTCACTTGCCACGTACCTCTCTCACAGACAGACTTGAACTGCTGCACACCTTGAACTCCAGAGATCAACCACTGGATGACACACACTGAACACTAACTTTTGGGAGTGCTGTGCAATATATAGGCTCTAGAAAGACCCACCTCTGTGTCACTAACAGTGGACACAAAGCATGCTGTCACTTCCTTTGCTACATATGACACATCACAGGGGTTTGAGGGCAAACCTCCATGATAACTACTGGCATCCCTGCCTTCTTACCAGGATTACTGCCAGCATGATAGAGATCTGTACACCAATTTTACACATCGCTACATAAGATTTCAGTAGTTACGATCTTTGGCTGCTGTGAAGTTGTGTTTTGCATGCTGGAAAAGGTTTTAGTCCCATCCATGTGACTGGACCTGAACTTTTCTCCAGCACTGGGAAGACATCTTCACAGAAAATTCGATAGGGGCTTTAATCATATTACAAAATGGAGCTCAGAGCTTCCTTGACACAGGTGGGGAGAAGTTGCTTCACAGCATACTAAATAAGGGCCCATGAGGTAGATTGACATGGAAGCGTTTGCTGCCATGAAAGATTAAAGAGATCATTTGTCAAAATGTCCCTGCCTGTGGCGGAACAGGTGAATTGTGGGTCCCGATGCAGTTATATGAACTAGGCCCCCCTTCAAACCGTACTCCCTGGGGCCCTACCTTTGGAGAAGGTCATGCAGCACCTTATCCGGCAGAGGAGGCCCACCCAGACGGAAGTTGGGGCCTAACTTCTGTGTTAGGCCCAGCGGGGCAGGCACCCTTCGTCAGGGCGGGACAGACCCCACAGCTAGAGTGTGGGGGAGAAGGGTGGCAGCGTGAACACTGTTACGGCTGCTAAAAGAAGTACAGTACCAGAACGGTGTTCTAGTGTGTGGAGAGATTGGCCCCTCTATAGGGTGACCAGATTTTCAAATAAAAAACCGGGACACATTAAAAAATTATTTATGAAACAAATTACATCACGTCACGCCCCCCGTTGCCATGACAACAAGACACTGACGTCAGGCGGTGACATGTTGCCATGACAATGTGGCATCACGTGATGCCTCGGCGCCATAATGCGTCCCGTTGTCATGACCCACACACACCCAGTGCCACTGACCCACACACTGAGCCACTGACCCACACACACAGCCACTGACCCACACACACAGGCACAGACCCACACACACAGCCACTGACCCACACACACAGCCACTGACCCACACACACAGCCACTTACCCACACACACAGCCATTGAACCCCACACAGCCATTGACCCCCCCACACACACAGAGGCACACACACACACACACAGAGCCCCACACACAGAGCCACACACACACACACACACACACACACACACACACACACACACACACACACACACACACACACACACACACACACACACACACACACACAGCCCCACACACAGCCCCACACACAGAGACACACACACAGAGACACACACACACACACACACACACACACACACACACACACACACACACACACACACACACACACACACACACACACACACACACACACACACACACACACACACAGCCACAGCCACACACACACAGAGCCACACACACAGAGAGCCACACAGAACCACACACACACACACACACACACACACAGAACCACACACACACACACACACACACCACACAGAACCACACACAGAACCACACACACACACAGAACCACTGACCCCCACACACACACACAGAGCCACTGACCCCCACACACACAGAGCCACACACAGAGCCACTGACCCACACACAGAGCCACTGACCCACACACAGAGCCACAGACCCACAGACCCACACACAGAGCCACATACAGAGCCACACACACACACACACACACACACACACACACACACACACACACACACACACACACACACACACACACACACACACACACACACACACACACACGCACAGCAACACACACACACTCACAGAGCTACACACACACAGAGCCACACATACACTCAGCCACACACACACTCAGCCACACACACACACACACACACTCAGCCACACACACTCAGCCACACACACACTCAGCCACACACACACACACTCAGCCACACACACTCAGCCACACACAGCCACACACTCACACAGCCACACCCACACCCACAGAGCCACACAAACACACTCACAGAGCCACACACACACTCACAGAGACACACACACTCACAGAGACACACATACACACACTCAGCTACACACACTCAGCCACAAACACACACACTCAGCCACACACAGCCACACACACAGCCCCCCCCCCCCCCCACACACACACATACCTCTACCTGCTTTGAGAAGGAAGCAAAAACAGGAAAGGGGAGGGACACTCCCACTTGTGATGCTAACCAGGAGCAGACAATTACTTTGTACGTAATAAATAAATAAACATCTTCATTGCATAAGACAGTTCATGAGACCCAGGAATCCAAATAGTCCACCAATAAACACACTCCCATGTATATAACCACTAGCCTGATAGGTAGATCTTATGTGGTAGTCTGGGTGCTGTGTGGGACTGATCACATGAATGAAGTAATGAATTACTCACTGCTGACCTTGAGGATATCCTGGTCCTGTCAAGCGTGCTCCTACCGAAAGGTATATGTAGAAATTGCAGGAAAAACGGAGGTGCATCTGCTGCTGCTTAAGAAGACGCATCCCAACCTTCGGATTGGCTTGAATAACGTAACGTCATAGGATTGGACAGGGAATTGTGGGTATTTAACTATGCGATCGTTTAGTGAGATTTCACTTTGATAAAGCGTGGGATACCACGTGAAACGCGTTAGAGTGTCCTTCTGGCTGTTTTTATTATGCCACCAATACATTTTTGCACCTAGTTTTTTGCAGTTTGCAGTTTTGTTGGTTCCAATTCTTCTTCAGCAGCAGCAGATGCACCGCCGTTTTCCTGCAATGAGAAGGAAGCAGCTCAGTGTCCTCTGTCCTCCAACCAGTCCCCTGCGGCCCGGCATCCTGCAAAGCCCCGCCCGGCTTCCTCCGACCTCCAACCAATCCCCTGCGGCCCTGCATCCAACAAAGACCCACCCCGGCAACCTTCTACCAATCCCCTGCGGCCCAGCCGGCATTCTCCAAAAGCCCAACCCCCCCGGCATTCTGCAAATCCTCACCTGCTACCGCATCTTCTCCTCACCACCCGCACGCCGCCCCCGCATCCTACTACAAGAAGCAGGTCCAGGGCCAAAAACCGGGACATTACCGGGATGGACCGCCAGGGATGAAAAAAACGGAACTGTCCCGGCAAAACCGGACGAATGGTCACCCTACCCCTAAAAGCTGTGGACCCTGATGTCACTGCACTGGCAGGAGTTCTGCCACTGATTCCTGCCTCAGCTTTGTTTTAAAAATGAAACTAAAAACCATTTTGTCCATTTGATAATAAAAAAAACTTTAAACATTCCGTTATACGGAATTGCACATCTTTTTCTCCTGCGCCCCCCTGCTGGCTGTCCCCCTCTCAGCGCCCCCCCCCCCTTACCGTGGTTCCGACGTTCTGGGCGTCATGACGTCACATTGCCATAGCAACGCGACATCACATGACCCCGCGGCGTCATTTGCCGCCACGTTGTCATGGCGACGCGTCACCGAAGACAAGGTAGTAATTTTGTGTAGTTGTGTTTTTTTGGTGTTTGTTTTTTTGTGCTTGTTTTTTTAAATTTGTTATGTATTTTTGGTGCTTTTTTTTGTTTATTTGTTATGTAGTTTTGATGCTTGGTTTATTTAATTGTTGTGCAGTTTTGGTGCTTGGTTTATTTAATTGTGTAGTTTTGGTGCTTGGTTTGATTTAATTTTGTAATTTAGTTTTTTTTTTTTTGCTCATTTGTACCATATTCCCCCCTTCCCTCACCCTACCCAAGGTACTGTTGACAGTGTATTGTAATTTCTGTGTGCAGCACTATCCTAATGAAATAAGGCTGTTGTTGGTTTAGGGTCCCCTTTAGCAGGAGCGCTTAGCTACAGTACACTCCTTTCAAAGCAGCACTCTCCTATCAAAATGCACTTATATTTAAATGACTGCTATAGTAAGGTGACCAGATTTTGAAAATGAAAAACCGGGACACATTTTTTTTTTATATATATATATATATATATATATAGGGAACCATGTTAAAAATGGTTATTGAGGCAAAAAGTGACACTGTGTGCTCATTTGCATGTCATTTCCCAGAATCCCTTGCTGCAGTGGAAGTGCTGTATGCTGGGTGATAATGGGGAAAGGCGGGGATGCAGACCTGCCTAAGACATGCAGATGAGCATACAGCTATATTTGCATATTTGCTTTCCTGTGGAGGGTTTTTGTCACTTTTTTTACTCACCATAACTTAACTCAGTATTATGGTTTAGCCTATCCCATAGCCTCTCTTGCATTCCCAGTAAAATCAACCCCACACCGATGAGACCCATCAAGGTCGAAACAGCTGTCTGTGGGTGGTTTTCTGGGTATGCACCTTAACCCTGGCTGTGCTCAAAGCTGTGACCATGCAGCAAGCTTAAGCCTATAAGGAACCATGTTAAAAATGGTTATTGAGGCAAAAAGTGACAGTGTGCTCATTTGCATGTCATTTCCAGAATCCCTTGCTGCAGTGGAAGTGCTGTATGCTGGGTGATAATGGGGAAAGGCGGGGTTGCAGACCTGCCTAAG
>NC_134487.1:158009486-158014486 GCF_040206685.1 Ascaphus truei
CCTGCGACCAATCCCCTGTGGGCCGGCCGGCATTCTAAGTCCCGCCCCCGGCATCATCATTCATCCAATCCCCTGCGGGCCGGCCGGCATTCTAAGTCCCGCCCCCGGCATTCTCCATCATTCAGTCCCCCCGGCAGTATTCACACGCACATAGAAAATACTTACCGGCCGCCGCATTCTCCTCACCGCCGCTGCACCGCAATACCGGGACCAGGGACAAAAAACCGGGACAGACTTAAACCGGTACAGGCCTCAAAAAAACGGGACTGTACCGGTTAAACCGGTACGAATGGTCACCCTATGCTATAGTCATGCTAGACAAGTAGCAAATTCGGTATGTGTGTTAAAGCTGCAGTTCAAGCTGTTTTTTTTCTTTGTCATTCAATATGTGCTTCAATACAATCTACACACTGACAAGTGAATTAGCCAAGTTGCTGATCTATCCGTTCTGTAATCGATCGCTGAAGATTCGGCTCGGGGTTCACGAAATGCATCCTGGGTTCTCTTCTGCTACGTTGACAGCCAAAGTTATGTGAGGAAGATCATGTGACCAGGCAGGCTCAATTGGTTCACTGCTAGAGACAGCAGAGCTCAAAAAGGTGATGCTTTTTCAGAAGGGGATGTGACTTTGTAAATGGTTGCTATAGGAACAAAAATGCTTGTTACATTAGAAAACATTAAAAATATTTAAAAAAAATGTTTTTGTTTAAATGCTACAAGTATTTTCTCATAGTACAGAACTGATTTATTAGAAAAAACACATGTAGGATATTGCTGGAACTGCAGCTTTAAGCTAGGTATCGGGTTTCAAAATTATATTTTATAAAGTTGTTTTTTGAAATAAACATGTGAACAACATTGGTGTATAAAGATTCTTTGAATAGATTTTCCTTGTGTTCGCATGTGACATCTGGGCTGCTTACAGTACATGGAATAGGAGCAGTTGCTAGATGTGCAGGATGCTGTATTGCTAGACTTGGGATACTTTTTCTTGTGTCCATATCTGAGCTGACATTTGCTTTTATTCCTTACCTACTTGTTGCTTGGTCCTCAGACAGTAAAGTTGTGTCATAACGGTATGGAGCATACCGGGCAAAACAGTTTGTATGAATGCTAAAGGACTGACTTGCTATTCATATTGAGGTGACAAAACAGTCTATTTTGATACATTGGGGCTCAATCACTAAACTTTGATAAGTGGCTTAATGCAAGTTAAATGCCCTTAAAGTACGATATTGCCTGTTTTGCTATTCACTAAACTCCGATAACAGGCCAGAATCGCACTCTAACGGCTTTTTAATAAGCTTTGACACTTGTTCTTGGCGTTTTGTTTTTAATTGTGTTTTTTTTGGTGTTTGCTTTATTTAATTGTATTTTTTTGTGCTTGTTTTTTTTTAATTTGTTATGTATTTTTGGTGGTGTTTAGTTTATTTAATTGTTGTGTAGTTTTGATGCTTGGTTTATTTAATTGTTGTGCAGTTTTGGTGCTGGTTTATTTCATTCTGTAGTTTTGGTGCTTGGTTTGATTTAATTTTGTATTTTTGGTGCTTGTTTTTTTTAGGTTGCCCATTGACTGACATAGTGGCAAATTATGCCCCTATTATATGGGCATGGTGTACCACTGTGCCAATCAATGGGTAGAGGGTGGGGTAGTTGCCCCGGGGAGGGTGGTTAGGCCTCCTGGGTGGGTGGCGAGGAAGGGTGGGGGGGTTAACACCTTTATTACTATAGTGGTTACTAACCGCAAACATGATTAAGGGGTCATTAGTTTTTTTAATTGTAATGTTCCTTCCCACGGGGGACATGGATGGGGAGGAAGACGAGGATGGCCTTCATCCTGGCAGGGGTAAGTAGACATTTTATTTACTTTATGCTGGCTAGTTTTATTTTTAATGGGCAAATGCACTAGTATCCATATCTGGATAATAGTAATTTTGCCCATTACTGTACTGTATGTGTTCGTGGGGGGGGGGGGGGTGAGGGATTGTTGGGGGTATAGGGGGTGGGTAGGGTTGTTTATTGGTAGGTAGTAGTTATTTTAATGTTTATTATGGGGTGAGTGAAGGGGGTACTAGGCCCAGGGTGGGTGGTTAGACCTGCCGGGTGGGTAACGGGAGGGGTTAACCCCTTCAATACCATAGCAGTAATGAAGGGGTTAATGCCTCCCACAACCTTCCTGGTAGGCCTAACCACCCACCCTGGGCCAAGTACCCCTTCACTCACCCCTGTTCCCCCAATAAGCCAGCGACTGTGCCTTAACCCCTTCATTGCCTTAGCGGCTAGCCATTACGGGTATGTTTTTTTTTCTTCTTAAATACTAGTTTGCGGGAGCAGGGGGTCTCTGAGCTGAACCACGTTGATTTAAGTCTCAGGGACCTCCTACTTCCCCAGTATCTCCTGCAGTATTTAAATCCGCCGGTCACGTGATGTGGAGGATTTAAAAAATGGCGAGAATACCGGCACCCTATACTAGTGCCTGTATCTCGGGAACTAGTGGGTCCCCAAGGCTGAAATCAAGTGCAGCCTTAGCCACACATAGATACAGGATAATAAATTCCTTAGGTAGTAGTAGGGATATAGTCTGAATTTATGAGTATACTCAATATGAATTGTACCTCCGGATCAGAATCATAAGAATGCTGATGTTAACCACAAGTGAAGCCCCGCAATCAAGCCGGACATCAAATGGGGTCAGATAAACACCAGCCGCTCTAAATCCAGGTAAGCAACAACAGGTAACAACGCCTTCATCAATAGAAGATCAGCACAGAAGGTTATTGATGTACAAGTACTCACAGACCCATTTGCTTGTAGTAGCGAGAGGTAAGATCCCAGCATGTATCTCGTGAGGAGAGATCCACACTATTTTGTTCTACTTCTACAGCTCAGGAGACCACTTGCTCCCGCACACTAGTATTAAAATTAATATTTAAACTGCATGATAGCCTGTTAGGCTGCGGTCCCAGTCATGACTGTGACACGCACGCCCGGCAGGGGGGTGCGCAGCGCTAACCGCGATCTGCGGTCTCCAGGAGAGAGGGAGCTTGCGACGGGAGGGGGCGTGGTCAGGGATTTGCGGGGTTTCATTGAGTTTAAACCTTGCAGTACGGTGCGGCTGCACCTTCAGCGTGAAGGTGCGTACTGGGCCCTTCCCCATTGAGGGGTGGTGCTTACTCGGCGTGCGCTGTGGCAGTGACTGGGACTGCAGCCTAAGAGTTGTGCACTGAGGCGTCTCCGTGCAGCTCTTCCAGGCTGCAGATTAAACAAATATTTATAGCGCAATAACACTTAGAAAAAAAAGAAAAACAAGTCTTTCGATGCTGCATTTTTTAAAGCTGTTTTTTATTAGTGAATACCGTTTTGACACAAGTTTAGAGTGTGACAAAACAATGCAAAGTCGATCGGCAATGCACTGATTTTATCGAGGTTTAGTGAATAGGCCCCACTGACTTAACTAACAAATTGATGTGTTGACTGACTTGTCTTGTAATCTCCCCTTAATGATGGGATTTACATTTAGAATTGTAGGGTATAAAGATATTTTAGAATAGAAATAACAGGACAAAAAAATGTGAACTAAAGAGAGGACTAGAGTAATGTGAGAAAGTAGTTTTGTGCTGAATAGTGTAGTGCAAGCATGTCAAACTCAAAGGCTAACACGGGCCAAATAAACAAGATTTAAGTTTAGGTGGGCCGCAAACAAACAAAAACTTCAATTTTCATAGAAACGTAGGTTTATTTCGAAAAGTACAGTATATATAAAAAAAAAAGAACAAGAACAACGATAAAATTAATGTTTTTTTCCTGACACTTTGGCATCTCTGACTCTCTCTCTGACTCTCTCTCCCTCTCTCTGACTCTCTCTCCCTCTCTCTTCTCTCCCTCTGACTCTCTCCCTCTGACTCTCTCTCCCTCTGACTCTCTCTCCCTCTGACTTTCTCCTCTGACTCTCTCCCTCTGACTATCTCTACTATCCCTCTGACTCTCTCCCTCTCCCTCTCTCTGACTCTCTCCCTCCCTCTGACTCTCTCTCCCTCACTCTGACTCTCTCTACTCTCCCTCTGACTCTCTCTCCCTCTGACTCTCTCTACTCTCCCTCTACTCTCCTTCTGACTGTCTCTATTCTCCCTCTGACTCTCTCCCTCTCCCTCCATCTGACACTCTCTCCCTCTCCCTCCCTCTGGCTCTCTCTCCCTCCCTCTGACTCTCTCTCCCTCTCTCTGACTCTCTCCCTCTGACTCTCTCTCCCTCTGACTCTCTCTCCCTCTGACTCTCTCTCCCTCTGACTCTCTCTACTCTCCCTCTGACTCTCTCCCTCTGACTCTCTCCCTCTCCCTCTCTCTGACTCTCTCCTCTCCCTCCCTCTGACTTTCTCTCCCTCTCCCTCTCTGACTCTCTCTACTCTCCCTCTGACTCTCTACTCTCCCTCTGACTCTCTCCCTCTCCCTCCCTCTGACTCTCTCTCCCTCTCCCTCCCTCTGACTCTCTCTCCCTCCCTCTGACTCTCTCTCCCTCTCTCTGACTCTCTCCCTCTCTCTGACTCTCTCCCTCTCCCTCTCTCTGACTCTCTCCCTCTCTCTCACTCTCTCCCTCTCCCTCTCTCTGACTCCCTCTCTGACTCTCTCCCTCTCTCTGACTCTCTCTCCCTCTCTCTGACTCTCTCTCCCTCTCTCTGACTCTCTCTCCCTCTCTCTGACTCTCTCTCCCTCTCTCTGACTCTCTCTCCCTCTCTCTGACTCTCTCTCTGATTCTCTCTCTGACTCTCTCTCCGACACACACACTCTCTCCGACACACACACTCTCCGACACACACTCTCTCCGACACACACTCTCTCGACACACACACACTCTCAGACACACACTCTCAGACACACACACACTCTCTCAAACACACACACACTCTCTCAGACACACACACACTCTCTCAGACACACACACACACACACTCTCTGACACACACAAACACTCTCTCAGACAGACAGTTTAGTGAATAGGCCCCA